>NC_084567.2:41472500-41575000 GCF_033978685.3 Nerophis lumbriciformis
CTGACCTCCGAGCTAAAAAGATGTTTTGTCTCACAAACCCAGCAGTTTGTGCACACAGACTTAGATTAGTCACATCTAGTCTACATTCTGATGCCAAAGCTCCAACTATTTATTCTCCAACAAGATGCGGGCGGGTTTCGCCCTATTGTGATGTAAATAAACGACTGTTAGATACAACAAGGAAGCAACGACTGGATCAGAATCAATGCCAGCAGCAGTCATTAGAATGGAATTCCCCCCTCGTTAGCACTTTGGTATTGTGTGGAAAAACATTTGCTGCCAGGCCAGACTCATTAGACTGGAAACGACCACGTTGGCGTTCCATTCAGTTTTATTATTGGCACAAAAGGGACACCATCTTGTTGGAGTATACATAGTTGGGGCTTTGGCAGCAGCATTCAGACTATATCTGACCAATCTGAGTCTATGAGCATGAACTGATGAAACCGATTTGAATGAAACGTCTTCTCGGAAAAACTGAACGGTCTAGTTGCAGTTCATTCAATGCCCTGAGAAATCAATAATTTACAGTCGTGGTCAAAACCATCCACAAGCTTCTGGTAGAATTGTTGATCACTCCTCTTGACAAAATTGGTGCAGTTCAGCTACCGTATTTTCCGCACCATAAGCCGCCCTGGGTTATAAGCCGCATCTAACTGCGCTAAAGGAATGTCAAAAAAACAGTCGGAGAGGTCAGTCAAACTTTAATAATATATTAAAAACCAGCGTGATGTGGGCGCGCATGGAGTCGTATATCAACATGGACGGAGCTGCGTGAAAAAAGCCACCCGGCCTCGTCGCGTAAACTTACCTTAACCACTCGCTCATCTTTTCTTCATCCATCCATCCCTTCGAGTTAGCTTTTATGATGACGCCGGCTGGAAAGGTCTCTTTTGGCAAGGTCTTCCTTTTGAATATCACCATGGGTGGAAGTTTCTGGCCATTAGCATGGCAAGCTAGAACCACAGTGAAGGATGACTTCTCATTCCCTGTGGTGCGAATATTCACCGTACGTGCTCCCGTTGTATCCACAGTGCGGTTCACAGGAATATCAAAAGTCAGTGGAACCTCGTCCATGTTGATAATGTTCTCTGGCCGGATCTTTTTTTCAGCTATCTTGTTTTTACAATATGCACGGAAAGTAGCCAGCTTTTCTTGAAAGTCTTTAGGCAGTTGCTGTGAAATAGTAGTCCGTGTGCGGATGGAGAGATTGCGTCTTTTCATGAACCGGAAACCTGTCGCTTAGTAGGAGCCATTTTGTGGTCTTTACAGATGTAAACACACAAAGGAAATGAAACGTAATATCCGCGCGCTTCTTCTTCTTCTACGGGGGCGGGTGGTTGCTTACAGTAGAAGAAGAAGCGCTTCCTCTTCTATGGGGGCGGGTGCTTACCTTGGCGGTTGCTTGCGTAGAAGAAGAAGCACTTCCTCTTCTACGGGGAAAAAAGATGGCGGCTGTTTACCGTAGTTGCGAGACCGAAACTTTATGAAAATGAATCTTAATATTAATCCATATATAAAGCGCACCGGGTTATAAGCCGCACTGTCAGCTTTTGAGTAAATTTGTGGTTTTTAGGTGCGGCTAATAGTGTGGAAAATACGGTAAATGTGTTGCTTTTCTGATATGGACTTGTTTCTTCAGCATTGTCCGCACGTTTAAGTCAGGACTTTGGGAAGGCCATTCTAAAACTTTCATTCTAGCCTGATTTAGCCATTCCTTTACCACTTTTGAGGTGTGTTTGGGGTCATTGTCCTGTTGGAACACCCAACTGCGCCCAAGACCCAACCTCCGGGTGTCATGTCTGTGTAATCATGTTTTGTTTTAAGTCATGTTTTGTTTAGTTTCTGGCTTTTCACTCCCTTGTCTTGTTTGCATGATTACCCATTAGTTTCACCTGTTCCACGTTTGGACTCATTGTGCACTCTTGTTTGTCACCATAGCAACCATTAGTTTTCACCTGTCACGTCACGCACCTGTTTCACGTTTTGAGTCACGCACCTGCTTTCACTAATCATGTCCATAGTATTTAAGTTCATTCATTTTCTGTTGTTCGTCCTGACGACATCCCCGCATTTATGCTCCTGCACACTCTCCACACCCTTATGACCCTTGCTGCGCTTTTTCATGCCTTTTTTTTCATCCAAGTAAGTTTTCTTTATTCAAGTCATAGTTTGCAAGTTTTGTTTGATTGTTCATAGTTTCTGCCAATGTGCAAGTTCTGTATTTATAGTCTAGTTTTGTACCTCCGCCCCTGTGCGCGCTTTTTGTTTGATCTTTTTTTTTTGTAGTTTTAGTGTTTAAATAAATCATGTATTCCCCTTCACGCCACGTATGGTCCAATTCACTTGCACCTCGGGAGAACAAACCAAGCCAAAGTCCTAGTCATGACACCGGGCTGATGATTTTAGCTTGTCCTGAAGAATTTGGAGCTAATCCTCCTTTTTCATTGTCCCATTTACTCTCTGTAAAGCAGCAGTTCCATTGGCAGCAAAACAGGCCCAGAGCATAATACTATCACCACCATGCTTGACGGTTGGCGTGGTGTTCCTGGGATTAAAGACCTCAGCCTTTCTCCTCCAAACATATTGCTGGGTATTGTGGGAAAATACCGTATTTTTCGGACTATAAGTCACAGTTTTTTTCATAGTTTGGCCAGGCTCCAGTGCGACTTATATATGTATTTTTTCCTTCTTTATTATAGATTTTCGGCAGGTGCGACTTATACTCCGGTGCGACTTATACTCCGCAAAATACGGTAGCTTATTTTTTGTTTCATCTGACCACAGAACTTTCCTCCAGAAGGTCTTATCTTTGTCCATGTGAGGTCAGATGAAACAAAAAATTGACCCAGCACATTTGCCCACATTTTCAGTAGAAGGGCGTGGTTGGGGGCGTGGCTAAGAGGGGAGGAGTATATTTACAGCTAGAATTCACCAAGTCAAGTATTTCATATATACATATATATATATATATATATATATATATATATAAGAAATACTTGACTTTCAGTGAATTCTAGCTATAAATATATATGTATTTTATTGTATGTATATATATATATATATATATATATATATATATATATATATATATATATATATATATATATATATATATATATATATATATATATATATATATATAAAAGAAATACTTGAATTTCAGTGTTCATTTATTTACACATATACTTGTTGAGTTAAGGGTATATATATATATATATATATATATATATATATATATAAGAAATACTTGACTTTCAGTGAATTCTAGCTATAAATATATATGTATTTTATTGTATATATATATATATATATATATATATATATATATATATATATATATATATATATATATATATATATATAAAAGAAATACTTGAATTTCAGTGTTCATTTATTTACACATATACTTGTTGAGTTAAGGGTTGAATTGTCCATCCTTGTTCTATTCTCTGTCACTATCTTTCTAACCATGCTGAACACCCTCTCTGATGATGCATTGCTGTGTGGCACGCACAAAAGTGCTTTCATCAAATGCACTAGATGGCAGTATTGTCCTGTTTAAGAGTGTCACAACATTGCTGTTTACGGCAGACGAACTGCTTTACGGTAGACCAAAACGTGACTGCTGTTGTTGTGTGTTGTTGCCGCGCTGGGAGGACGTTAATGAAACTGCCTAACAATAAACCCACATAAGGAACCAAGAACTCGCCCTCGATCATTCTACAGTTATAACGTGATTGGGCAGGCACACCGTTTATATTGTGGGAAAGCGGACCTGAGTCCGCCTGAATTTCGGGAGATTTTCGGGAGATAATTTGTCCCGAGAGGTTTTCAGGAGAGGCGCTGAATTTCGGGAGTCTCCCGGAAAATCCGGGAGGGTTGGCAAGTATGCCACAACAGTTTCTCTACACAACAGTTGTTCTACACAACAGTTTCTCTACACAAGAGTTTCTCTACACAACAGTTTCTCTACACAATCGTCTCCCAAGTTTTGAACCGAACTCCGCCCTTTGACTAGCCGTCCTACGCACATAATTCTCTACCTAACAATGACCTATTTGACTTGAATATGTACTGTATAATAAATCCATTCCTAATATTCTGTTGTTTTTTTTCCTGCCGCCACGTTCAGTACCGAATGACTCAGTTTTTCTTTCCTTGTGGTTAACAAAGCAAATAACAGCACAGCGATGACGGCTTTGGCCAACAGAGCCTCTGAGTCACGATCATGAGCCGTACTGCATGTTGCCATGGTGTCGGTCTGTCTGGCTTTAGTCTACAAAGTACTGTGTTCATCAGGTAGACCTGCAGTACAGACACTACTAGCACACGCTGATATTTAGGACATTATTGTTCATTAAATTGGTTCTAGTTTCATCATATGAATATCTGGATGTTTTCCATGGGTTGCTCTGGTGTACAGTATTTGTATATATTGTTTTTACATTTTGGCATGGCAACATAATATCAGAATTCATGCAGGAATATTGAAACAATATATGAAACACACTTATATGAACCCAATATGTTCTAGACCGGGTGTCAGCAACCCATACTTGCCGAACTTGAGGCCTCCGATTTCGGGAGGTGGGGGGGTGGGGGCATGGTCGGGAGTGGGGCGGGGTGTGGTTGGGGTTAAGATATATATATATAAGAAATACTTGACTTTCAGTGAATTCTAGCTATATATATATATATATATATATATATATATATATATATATATATATATATATATCCAAAACCAACAAAGGCTGTAACTGTCGAAAGAAACCTGATTGCCCTCTCAACGGGGGGTGCTTACAAACATCAGTTGTCTACCAATCTAAGGTAATACGCAAGGACATTAACACATCCGACACATATGTAGGATTAACCGAGGGAGAATTCAAAACCGGATGGAACAATCACAAGGCTTCTTTCAGGAACCAAAACCTGCGAAATACCACAGAACTCAGCACACACATTTGGGACCTCAAAGACAATAATGTTGAATATTCAATAACATGGCAAATTCTTGCATCCAGCACACCTTACAATAGTGGTAATAAAAGATGCAACCTATGCTTGAAAGAGAAACTGTTTATTATTTACCGTCCAGACCTGTCATCCCTCAACAAGCGCAGCGAAATTGTAACAGCATGCCGCCATAGACGGAAACACCTCCTAGGTAACACATGAGCCAATCACCACGCCCCTACGCCAGCCTGTACCCACCCACTCTGTGCCCTATATAAACCATGGTATGCGAATGCTCCCATTAAAATCTCCTGATGATTGAGGGTACCCCCCCTCATGAAACAGGCCTGTAGAGATGAAATAGTCTTGTGATTTTTTTCCCACACATACATATATATATATATATATATATATATATATATATATATATATATATATATATGTATATATAAATAAATAAAAGAAATACTTGAATTTCAGTGTTCATTTATTTACACATTCACACACACATAACACTCATCTACTCATTGTTGAGTTAAGGGTTGAATTGTCCATCCTTGTTCTATTCTCTGTCACTATTTCAGAACACACACATTATACAAATATACATTATAAAATCAATAAGAAAACGGGAGCTCTAATTTGAGAGTCTGAATTAGGATCAGAAGTTCCTATATAAACATTGCGCACTCACGTCGCCTTTTTGTATTGATTACTGCAGCTGTGCACTGGATTCATTCACAAACACAAACTACAACTCACAAACACTTTAGAGTTAGGCTCCACCATCAGAATGTGTACTTAAACTTATAAAGATCACATGGATATTATTCCGTGAGTTGATTCACCAAAACTAACCTGTTGTACAGGAGGAAAAAGCACACAGGACGTTTCAATTGTTCACAGACTGGTCGCGGTCATCAGAATGACAAGACACTTCCGGTCTGCAGGTGATAGCATTCAATTGGGCAGAAACGCCCTACTGCCCCCTACTGACCAATGTGAATACTGATAAATGTGTAATGACAGCTCCAAAAATGAATTCAAACCACAAAATAAAATAAATAAATCAACACAAAAATGTGACACATTATGGGTGGGTCACATATGCATGTACAGTAGATGGCAGTATTGTCCTGTTTAAAAGTGTCACAACATTGCTGTTTACGGCAGACGAACTGCTTTATGGTAGACGAAAACTTGACTGCTGTTGTCGTGTGTTGTTACCGCGCTGGGAGGACGTTAATGAAACTGCCTAACAATAAACCCACATAAGAAAACAAGAACTCGCCCTCGATTATTAGCTGTTTATATGGTGGGAAAGCGGACGTGAGAACAGGCTGTCAACACGTCACTCAGGTCCACATGGAGCTGGAGGGGGGCGTGGCCTCCAGCTCCGCCTGAATTTCGGGAGATTTTCGGGAGAAAATTTGTCCCGGGAGGTTTTCGGGAGAGGCGCTGAATTTCGGGAGTCTCCCGGAAAATCCGGGAGGGTTGGCAAGTATGCAGCAACCTGGGCTCTGGAACTCTTTAGCGGCGCCCTGGTGGCTCCATGGAGCTTTTTCAAAAATGTATGGAAATGGGAAAAAAAATGTTGTAGTATGGTTTCTGTAGGAGGACAAACACAACTCAAACCTTCCTTAATTGTTACAAAGCCCACAGTTTAATATGTTTGTGTTTATGCTTCACTGATGAGAGTGCCATTTTGTCCTACAAATTTCACAGCCCTTGAACTCACCGTTGTGTGGACGGTGACTCAACAGTTTGTTTCCATGTATAATTTTCTCCGACGCTGCCACAGAAAGACGTGTTTTATGCCAGTCCTGTTTTGTCTCATTTTGTCCACCAAATATTTTATACTGTGCATGAATGCACAAAGGTGACCTTTTGTTGATGGTATTGACTTCTTGGAGTGCTAATCAGGCCTATTTGGTCACTGCATGAATGCAAGGCTCGCTGTATGTACATATTGCATCATTATGCCTCGCCATCTTGTTCCAGACCACAGCAAACGTTACCCAGCTCATTCTAAGACAGCCATTTCCAGGAGTTATCTCACCCTCTGAGAAGTTTTACTAATGTTTTTTAATGTTGTAAATTTCTGTCAACGAAGATTTGTGTCAGCCTGCGACACATAGTCGTTTTGATAGTAGGCTAATATAGCTAATTAGCTACTTACATCATGTGTTGCCATCATTATAACACTTACAGTACATAAGACTTTTACATTTTTGTGCCTCCAGACTGATTACTATTTTGTATTTGTGATCCAATATGGCTCGTTCAACATTTTGGGTTGCCGACCCCAGTTCTAGACCAAAAATCACTTCATATTCTCTACTGCTCGCTAGTGTTACATATCTGAGTTATTGTTCAGACATATAGGGAAATAACTACAAAAGTACATTTAATTTGTGTTACAAAAAATATCAGTTATAATAATACATAATGTTGGATATAGAGAACATTCAAACACTTTATTCATTGAATAGAAAATACTGTACGGAGCTTACTGCCAGGATTGTTCTCCCAGGACGCAAACGGACTTTTCCGGACATAGCAGGTAGGAACATATTTATTAATCTAACTAATCCTACACATGAAAAAAGACAGGAGCTAAAAGAAAAGGAAAGTGTGCCGATCGCACGAGAGGCTAAGGAACATAAAACTTAACTCAGGAAACATAAACGTAAAGACTTAGCCTGAACTATGGATGTAGAACAAACAAGACTTACTGAAACAAATAACTCGCAAAGAACTTGGAATAGGACATGGAACGAGCAGCTTGAACTAAGCATGAACTAAGCATGAAACTGTGGCATGAAACGAGCATGAAACTGTGGCATGAAACGAGCAATGACGCCAGGACGACTGACTGGCAAAGACAGGCTTGAATTATAGTCTTCTTGATTAGAGCAGGTGCGAGTCCCGAACACATGAGGCAGGTGAAACTAATAAGTCGCCATGGTAACTAAACAAACAAGAGAACGCAAACAGGAACTAAAATAGTCCAAAACTAACAAAAAAAACTAACAAAAACATAATCCAGACTACAGATCATGACAAATACTGAAAGTGTGAACTTGCAAACAGCTACAATTATACACAAAGCAAACTATACACAAGAATGTACAATAATTCTTCTCAAAAAAGAGGAGAAATATAAACAATTTTAACATTTATTTTAAACATTTGCATGCACGTACAACACTTAAGACCTTCAGTATATCAGTATGTGGAATTAAAGCAATTAAGCAAAGAAATCAAACAATGTACTAATATGATCCACTTCAAGAAACTCTTCAAACTTAAAGTGTTTACAAAGTACAAAGAAGAAGATAAACATTCTCAAATTATTTCATGCATCCATTCATTTTCTAGATAATCTTACTCATCTCACCATATGAAATATAACTTACTTCACTAATTATTATTTATTTATTTTTAATGTTATTACTTATGGAGTATATTTTGAATAAACTAACAACAGGAATTGAACAAAAGTTTTAGCAATTGCTATGTAAAGGAAAAGGGGTAGGATTAAATAAGCTCTGCTTCTTCCTACTCCTTTTCCAACATGTTGAATAAAGAAACTGGAAATTGTGATGCATCATGTTGTATGCATGCATGTGTGATGTATCATGTTGTATGCATGCATGTGTGATGTATCATGCTGTATACATGCATGTGTGATGCATCATGTTGTATGCGTGCATGTGTGATGTATCATGTTGTATGCATGCATGTGTGATGTACCATGTTGTATGCATGCATGTGTGATGTACCATGTTGTATGCGTGCATGTGTGATGTATCATGTTGTATGCATGCATGTGTGATGTACCATGTTGTATGCGTGCATGTGTGATGTATCATGTTGTATACATGTATGTGTGATGTATCATGTTGTATGCATGCATGTGTGATGTACCATGTTGTATGCGTGCATGTGTGATGTATCATGTTGTATGCATGCATGTGTGATGTACCATGTTGTATGCGTGCATGTGTGATGTATCATGTTGTATGCATGCATGTGTGATGCATCATGTTGTATGCATGCATGTGTGATGCATCATGTTGTATGCATGCATGTGTGATGCATCATGTTGTATGCATGCATGTGTGATGTGTCATGTTGTATGCGTGCATGTGTGATGTAACATGTTGTATGCATGCATGTGTGATGTATCATGTTGTATGCGTGCATGTGTGATGCATCATGTTGTATGCATGCATGTGTGATGTATCATGTTGTATGCATGCATGTGTGATGTATCATGTTGTATGCATGCATGTGTGATGTATCATGTTGTATGCATGCATGTGTGATGCATCATGTTTTATGCATGCATGTGTGATGCATCATGTTGTATGCATGTTCCAAATAAACTCAAACTCAACTCAATATGTATTTCCTATCCACTGCAATAATTGACTATAAAATAAAAATATAAGAAATAAAAGCATTGGTGATCGAATGCATCTATTTAATTATTTACTACAGTTGTTGACATCATGTCCTTCACATTTCTATTACAGTCTGTTAATATTCTAGTTATACACCGTATTTTCCGCACTATTAGCCGCACCTAAAAACCACAAATTTACTCAAAAGCTGACAGTGCGGCTTATAACCCGGTGCGCTTTATATATGGATTAATATTAAGATTCATTTTCATAAAGTTTCGGTCTCGCAACTACGGTAAACAGCCGCCATCTTTTTTCCCCGTAGAAGAGGAAGTGCTTCTTCTTCTACGGCAAGCAACCGCCAAGGTAAGCACCCGCCCCCATAGAACAGGAAGCGCTTCTTCTTCTACTGTAAGCAACCACCCGCCCGCGTAGAAGAAGAAGAAGCGCGGATATTACGTTTCATTTCCTTTGTGTGTTTACATCTGTAAAGACCACAAAATGGCTCCTACTAAGCAACAGGTTTCCAAGACGCAATCTCTCCATCCGCACACGGACTACTATTTCACAGCAACTGCCTAAAGACTTTCAAGAAAAGCTGGCTACTTTCCGTGCATATTGTAAAAACAAAATAGCTGAAAAAAAGATCCGGCCAGAGAACATTATCAACATGGACGAGGTTCCACTGACTTTTGATATTCCTGTGAACCGCACTGTGGATACAACGGGAGCACGTACGGTGAATATTCGCACCACAGGGAATGAGAAGTCATCCTTCACTGTGGTTCTAGCTTGCCATGCTAATGGCCAGAAACTTCCACCCATGGTGATATTCAAAAGGAAGACCTTGCCAAAAGAGACCTTTCCAGCCGGCGTCATCATAAAAGCTAACTCGAAGGGATGGATGGATGAAGAAAAGATGAGCTTGAGATGAGATGAGGTTAAGGTAAGTTTACGCGAAGAGGCCGGGTGGCTTTTTTCACGCAGCTCCGTCCATGTTGATATACGACTCCATGCGCGCCCACATCACGCTGGTTTTTAATATATTATTAAAGTTTGACTGACCTATCTGACTGTTTTTTTGACATTCCTTTAGCGCAGTTAGATGCGGCTTATAACACGGGGCGGCTTATAGGTGGACAAAGTTTTGAAATATGCCGTTCATTGAAGGCGCGGCTTATAACCCAGGGCGCCTTATGGTGCGGAAAATACGGGTACTATCAAAATGACTATGTGTCGGAGGCTGACACAAATCTTCGCTGACAGAAATTTTGACATCGGAAAACATTAATCAAATGCAGGCTTCTTAGAAGGAGAGATAATTCCTGGAAATTACTGGCTCAGAATGGCCAAAGGTATAGATGTGTGTGTCCAAGTTAAAGGAAATGGCGGGCTGTCTTCTTCTAATGGATTTATAACAATCTATGCAAGCCGAGTTACGTTTGCTGTGGTCTGGAACAACATGGCACACAAACAACTATCAGAAATGCAGCCAATATTACATAAAGATAATGTGTCATGAGAAATGTAGATATAAATTAAATACACAGAGGACATAGGAAATTAAATGAGCTCAAATATACCTACAAGTGAGGCATAATGATGCAATACGAACTTCGAAGACCTCCTCAATCCTACCAGCACGTCTTCCTATAAGAAAGCAGGGCCTGGGGAATCTGTGGTGGGCTCTCCTATTTCTGGGGCTGAGGTTGCCGAGGTAGTTAAAAAGCTCCTCGGTGGCAAGGCCCCGGGGGTGGATGAGATCCGCCCGGAGTTCCTTAAGGCTCTGGATGTTGTGGGGCTGTCTTGGTTGACAAGACTCTGCAACATCGCGTGGACATCGGGGGCGGTACCTCTGGATTGGCAGACCGGGGTGGTGGTTCCTCTCTTTAAGAAGGGGAACCGGAGGGTGTGTTCCAACTATCGTGGGATCACACTCCTCAGCCTTCCCGGTAAGGTCTATTCAGGTGTACTGGAGAGGAGGCTACGCCGGATAGTCGAACCTCGGATTCAGGAGGAACAGTGTGGTTTTCGTCCTGGTCGTGGAACTGTGGACCAGCTCTATACTCTCGGCAGGGTCCTTGAGGGTGCATGGGAGTTTGCCCAACCAGTCTACATGTGCTTTGTGGACTTGGAGAAGGCATTCGACCGTGTACCCCGGGAAGTCCTGTGGGGAGTGCTCAGAGAGTATGGGGTAACGGACTGTCTTATTGTGGCAGTTCGCTCCCTGTATAATCAGTGTCAGAGCTTGGTCCGCATTGCCGGCAGTAAGTCGGACACGTTTCCAGTGAGGGTTGGACTCCGCCAAGGCTGCCCTTTGTCACCCATTCTGTTCATAACCTTTATGGACAGAATTTCTAGGCGCAGTCAGGGCGTTGAGGGGATCTGGTTTGGTGGCTGCAGGATTAGGTCTCTGCTTTTTGCAGATGATGTGGTCCTGATGGCTTCCTCCGGCCAAGATCTTCAGCTCTCACTGGATCGGTTCGCAGCCGAGTGTGAAGCGACTGGGATGGGAATCAGCACCTCCAAGTCCGAGTCCATGGTTCTCTCCCGGAAAAGGGTGGAGTGCCATCTACGGGTTGGGGAGGAGATCTTGCCCCAAGTGGAGGAGTTCAAGTACCTCGGAGTCTTGTTCACAAGTGGGGGAAGAGTGGATGGTGAGATCGACAGGCGGATCGGTGCGGCGTCTTCAGTAATGCGGACGCTGTATCGATCCGTTGTGGTGAAGAAGGAGCTGAGCCGGAAGGCAAAGCTCTCGATTTACCGGTCGATCTACGTTCCCATCCTCACCTATGGTCATGAGCTTTGGGTTATGACCGAAAGGACAAGATCACGGGTACAAGCGGCCGAAATGAGTTTCCTCCGCCGAGTGGCGGTGCTCTCCCTTAGAGATAGGGTGAGAAGCTCTGTCATTCGGGGGGAGCTCAAAGTAAAGCCACTGCTCCTCCACATCGAGAGGAGCCAGATGAGGTGGTTCGGGCATCTGGTCAGGATGCCACCCGAACGCCTCCCTAGGAAGGTGTTTCGGGCACGTCCGACCGGTAGGAGGCCACGGGGAAGACCCAGGACACGCTGGGAAGACTATCTCTCCCGGCTGGCCTGGGAACGCCTCGGGATCCCCCAGGAGGAGCTGGACAAAGTGGCTGGGGAGAGGGAAGTCTGGGCTTCCCTGCTTAGGCTGCTGCCCCCGCGACCCGACCTCGGATAAGCGGAAGAAGATGGATGGATGGATGGATCAAATATACCTACAAGTGAGGCATAATGATGCAATACGTACATAAAGCTAGCCTAGATAGCATGTTAGCATCGATTAGCTCGCAGTCATGACCAAATATGCTTGATAAGCGCTCCACGCAAGTCAATAACATCAACAAAGTTCACCTTTGTGCATTCAGGCACAGCATAAAACATTTGGTGGACAAAATAAGACAAAGAATGGGTGGCATAAAACACGTCTTTCTCTGGCATTGTTGAAGAAAGTTGTACATGTAAACAAACTACGGTGAGTTCAAGGATCACCATAATGAGTAGGACAAAACGGCGCTCGCCAAATACTCTCATCAGAGAAGTGTCACGACTTGATCTTGGGAGTTTGCTTTTCCGGGATGCAACGGAAAGTTGGCACGGGCGAGACGGGAATGAAGGTACATTTTTTTTATTGAAACACTAGAACTACAAAAAAAGGATCAAACCAAAGCGCGCACAGTGGCGGAGAACAAACTATGAAAAACAAAAAGACTATAAACATGGAACCAAAACTTACTTTGACAAGGGACATGAAGCAGGATCTTAGAGGAATGGACAGCATAAATGTGGCGTGTGGTCGTCAGGACGAACAACAGAAAATGAATGAACTTAAATACTATGGACATGATTAGTGAAAGCAGGTGCGTGACTCAAAACGTGAAACAGGTGCGTGACGTGACAGGTGAAAACTAATGGTTGCTATGGTGACCAGACAAGGTTAGTGAAAAGACAGAAACTAAACAAAACATGACTTAAAACAAAACATGATAATACAGACATGACAAGAAGCATGTTTAATAAAAAACAATGGGATTTGTAACAATTAGGGAGGTTTGTGTCATGTTGTCCTCCTATAGAAACCCTCCATCCATCCATCCATCTTCTTCCGCTTATCCGAGGTCGGGTCGCGGGGGCAGCAGCCTAAGCAGGGAAGCCCAGACTTCCCTCTCCCCAGCCACTTCGTCCAGCTCCTCCCGGGGGATCCCGAGGCGTTCCCAGGCCAGCCGGGAGACATAGTCTTCCCAACGTGTCCTGGGTCTTCCTCGTGGCCTCCTACCGGTCGGACATGCCCTAAACACCTCCTTAGGGAGGCGCTCGGGTGGCATCCTGACCAGATGCCCGAACCACCTCATCTGGCTCCTCTCCATGTGGAGGAGCAGCGGCTTTACTTTGAGCTCCCCCCGGATGACAGAGCTTCTCACCCTATCTCTAAGGGAGAGCACCGCCACCCGGCGGAGGAAACTCATTTCGGCCGCTTGTACCCGTGATCTTGTCCTTTCGGTCATAACCCAAAGCTCATGACCATAGGTGAGGATGGGAACGTAGATCGACCGGTAAATTGAGAGCTTTGCCTTCTGGCTCAGCTCCTTCTTCACCACAACGGATCGATACAGCGTCCGCATTACTGAAGACGCCGCACCGATCCGCCTGTCGATCTCACGATCCACTCTTCCCTCACTCGTGAACAAGACTCCGAGGTACTTGAACTCCTCCACTTGGGGCAAGATCTCCTCCCCAACCCGGAGATGGCACTCCACCCTTTTCCGGGCGAGAACCATGGACTCGGACTTGGAGGTGCTGATTCTCATCCCAGTCGCTTCACACTCAGCTGCGAACCGATCCAGTGAGAGCTGAAGATCCTGGCCAGATGAAGCCATCAGGACCAAATCATCTGCAAAAAGCAGAGACCTAATCCTGCAGCCACCAAACCGGATCCCCTCAATACCCTATTAAAACAAAAATATATTTCCCCCTACCCCCATCTTTTTCCTTTTTTCATACATTTTTGGAAAAAGTTCCAGGGAGCCACTAGGGCGGCACTAAAGAGCCGCAGGTTGCAGACCCCTGTCCTAAGTCAACTTTTCCCAGTATCTCTGTAACCAAGTCCAATAATACAACTTTTAAAAAAAATGTCATAGTTTCCATGCAGTTGTACTTACTTGGCTCGATGACTTCCTCCGCAGGCTCATCTCCCGCACAAAGCCTCACCACTGACAGACAAATAAGCACCGATAAAGGCAGATTCATCTTGGCTTAGTTTAGTCGAAGCAAACTGGGAGTTGATGAAATATCCTGAGGACCGACAGCCTGAGGAAATAAAGAAAGAAAAGTCATGTAAATATCAGTAACAGCAGTAAGAAAGATAGAAAGTAAGACGTGGGGATTTGTAGTAACTCGCCTGTGTGACTTCACCCTCTGGAGTCCTGCAGCTGAGTGTATGGTGGTGACTCTTCAGCTGGTATGTTTCACAAGTCAGTGACGACCCACCCAACCCAGTGATGACTGACTGGTAGTGACGCCACACTGGGATTAAATGCTCGTTAGTGCCTTTTGTGTGCATGGGGGTCAGATGTGTGCTCTTCTATGGGAGCACTCAGCTCTGTTAGGCTTTGTTATTCATCTTTGTTTGGGCCATTCCACCAAATCACTGCAATGTCTCTCAAAACAAACTTAAACTAGATGCAGGCTTTTTTGTGATTGTCGCGGCAGCTTTTAGAGAAAGTTGTGGCAAAAGTTGCAATGTTTTGAGGCTCTTTAAATGAAATCAATCAACTTGTGATTTTAGGAATTTGTGGTCTCAAAAAAGCACAGTATAGAAGTGTTATTGTTGCAAAATTATTTGCAAACATGTACCTCAATCTGTGAGTGTGTAAACCTACTCAGTGGCCTAGTGGTTAGAGTGTCCGTCCTGAGATCGGTAGGTTGGGAGTTCAAATCCCGGCCGAGTCATACCAAAGACTATAAAAATGGGACCCATTACCTCCCTGCTTGGCACTCAGCATCAAGGGTTGGAATTGGGGGTTAAATCACCAAAATGATTCCCGGGCGCAGCCACCGCTGCTGCCCACTGCTCCCCTCACCTCCCAGGGGGTGATCAAGGGTGATGGGTCAAATGCAGAGAATAATCTCGCCACACCTAGTGTGTGTGTGACAATCATTGGTACTTTAACTTTAACTTTAACTTTAAACCAGTGTGTATTAATGTGTGTGTGTGTATGTGTATGTGTATGTGTGTGTGTGTGTGTGTGTGTATGTGTGTGTGTGTGTGTGTGTTTGTTTTAAATTGTTTGTCTGTATTACGATTTCTGTGTTTTAAAAAATATATGTCTGTCCGTACTATGATTTGTCTGTGTGTAAAAAAAATATTTCTGTCCGTATTATGATTTGTCTGTGTGTAAAAAAAAATTATTTGTCTGTTTGTATTATGATTTGTCTTTTTGTGTTAAAAAAAAAATCTGTCTGTCCGTATTATGATTTATTTTTGTGTTAAAAAAATGATATCTGTTTGTGTTATGATTTGTGTGTGTGTAAAAACAAAATATCTGTCTGTCCGTATTATGTTTTGTGTGTGTGTAAAAAATATCTCTGTCCGTATTATGATTTGTCTGTGTGTAAAAAAATATTTGTTTGTCCGTATTATGATTGGTCTGTGTGTTTGAAAAAAAAAAATGTCTGTCTGTATTGTGATTTGTCTGTGTAAAAAATATATGTGTCTGTCCATATTGTGATTTATCTGTGTTAAAAATAAATATATCTGTCTGTCCGTATTATGATTTGTCTGTGTATAAAAAATAAAAATTTGTCTGTTTGTATTATGATTTGTCTTTTTGTGTTAAAAAAAAATCTGTCTGTCCGTATTATGATTTATTTGTGTGTTAAAAAAATGATATCTGTTTGTGTTATGATTTGTGTGTGTGTAAAAACAAAATATCTCTGTCCGTATTATGATTTGTCAGTGTGTAAAAAAAATATTTGTTTGTTCGTATTATGATTTGTCTGTGTGTAAAAAAAAATTATTTGTCTGTTTGTATTATGATTTGTCTTTTTGTGTTAAAAAAAAAAATCTGTCTGTCCGTATTATGATTTATTTGTGTGTTAAAAAAATGATATCTGTTTGTGTTATGATTTGTGTGTGTGTAAAAACAAAATATCTGTCTGTCCGTATTATGATTTGTCTGTGTGTAAAAAAAAATATCTCTGTCCGTATTATGATTTGTCTGTGTGTAAAAAATATTTGTTTGTCCGTATTATGATTGGTCTGTGTGTTTGAAAAAAAATATGTCTGTCTGTATTGTGATTTGTCTGTGTAAAAAATATATGTGTTTCTGTCCATATTGTGATTTATCTGTGTTAAAAAGAAATATATCTGTCTGTCCGTATTAAGATTTGTCTGTGTGTAAAAAAATATCTGTCTCTCCGTATTGTGATATATTTGTGTGTAAAAAAAAAAAAAAAAAATCTGTCTGTCCATATTATGATTTAGCTTTGTATAAAAAATATTTGTCTGTCCATAATATGATTTGTCTGTGTGTAAAAAAAAATATCTGTCTGTTCGTATTATGATTTATCTCTGTGTAAAAAAAAAAAGATATGTCTGTCCGTATTATAATTTATCTGTATGTAAAAATATATCTGTCTGTCCATTTTATGATTTATCTCTGTGTAAAAAAAAAAAAGATATGTCTGTCCGTATTCTAATTTATCTGTATGTAAAAAAAAATATCTGTCTGTCCGTATTATGATTTGTGTGTGTGTAAAAAAAAAAAAATCGTCTGTCCATATTATGATTTGTCTCTGTGTAAAAAAAAAACATGTTTGTCCATGTTATGATTTGTCTGTGTGTAAAAAAACAATATCTGTCTGTCTGTATTGTGATTTGTCTGTGTAAAAAATATATGTGTCTGTCCATATTGTGATTTATCTGTGTTAAAAAGAAATATATCTGTCTGTCCGTATTAAGATTTTTCTGTGTGTAAAAAAATATATGTCTCTCCGTATTGTGATATATTTGTGTGTAAAAAAAAAAAAAAAAATCTGTCTGTCCATATTATGATTTAGCTTTGTATAAAAAATATTTGTCTGTCCGTAATATGATTTGTCTGTGTGTAAAAAAAAAAAAATTGTTTGTTTGTATTATGATTTGTCTTTTTGTGTTAAAATAAAATCTGTCTGTCCGTATTATGATTTATTTGTGTGTTAAAAAAATGATATCTGTTTGTGTTATGATTTGTGTGTGTGTAAAAACAAAATATCTGTCTGTCCGTATTATGATTTGTCTCTGTGTAAAAAAAACATCTCTGTCCGTATTATGATTTGTCTGTGTGTAAAAAAATATTTCTGTCCGTATTATGATTTGTCTGTGTGTAAAAAAAAAAAAAAGTGTCTGTTTGTATTGTGATTTGTCTTTTTGTGTTAAAAAAAAATCTGTCTGTCCGTATTATGATTTATTTGTGTGTTAAAAAAATGATATCTGTTTGTGTTATGATTTGTGTGTGTGTAAAAACAAAATATCTGTCTGTCCGTATTATGATTTGTCTCTGTGTAAAAAAAACATCTCTGTCCGTATTATGATTTGTCTGTGTGTAAAAAAATATTTCTGTCCGTATTATGATTGGTCTGTGTGTTTGAAAAAAAAAAATGTCTGTCTGTATTGTGATTTGTCTGTGTAAAAAATATATGTGTCTGTCCATATTGTGATTTATCTGTGTTAAAAATAAATATATCTGTCTGTCCGTATTAAGATTTGTCTGTGTGTAAAAAAAAATATTTGTCTGTCCGTATTATGATTTCTCTATGTGTAAAAAAAAATATTTGTCTGTTTGTATTATGATTTATCTGTGTGTTGTGTGACAATGTGATACAGAACATTTGACATCAATCAAACTAGGGATCTAGATATCTGGTCAGGACACTCCTCACTCTTTTGCCTTCACCTTCATTGTCCATTCCTTTTTTGGTGACTTTATATACTCTGGACCTAGACGTTGAGTCGGCGACATACATGGCGGACAATAATAATAATAATAATAATAATAATAATAATAACTGGGATTTATATAGCACTTTTCTAAGTACCCAAAGTTGCTTTACATGTAGAACCCATCAATCATTCACACCTGGTGGTGGTAAGCTACTTTCATAGCCACAGCTACCCTGGGGTAGACTGACTGACTGACTGATACAGTCTGCTTTGCCAGTCCAAATGCATTCGATGTTTCCCTTGACGGCCAGGTAATACAAAGCACACGCTACCTTTTTTTAATCACATCCACGGGAGCCCGCATTCTTGTTGTCTCTCCTTCGACAAATGGACAACCTTTTTCGCTAAGTAGAATCACAGCTGACCTGGACATTGGAAAGTTCTCTTGCCGTCTGAGAAGTGTTGTATCCCAAATAGCTGCAATGGCTTTCTCTTAAGGCAGCGTTTCTCAAAGTGTGGGGCGCGCCCCACTGGTGGGGAATAGAGACATGACAGGTGGGGCGCGAGGAACGGGAGGAAATTTCACTTTAAATTTTTTTTTTAATTATTATATTCTTAGATTATTTTTTTTACTATGCTTTCATTTTCTATACACACTGTAAATCACTTTGTGATTCTGTCTGTGAAATCCGCTATATAAATAAATGGAAATTACCGGTACTTATTTTTACTGTAGGCTTTATATTTCTCGGTACGAGCGAAAGTTTGACAGACATAGCAACAGTAACTAATGGGGGCGGGGCTAAGCGGAACAAACTTTCACGCGGATGGGTAGCAGGCTAATGTGTGGATCACAATTACACAAATATATACATTTGTGACTCGCACCTCAAAGGTCGTCGAGCCAGAGCCAGCGCCTGCAGAGAAACAAAAATGTGACGGGCACACACTGTGTCATTCACCGGGAAGCACTCGCGTCAAGGCAGCTCAGCCCCGAACTCAATGAGGTTTTAACAGATGTTGTGAGCGCGGTAAATTTGATCAAAACACGACCACTGAAAGCGCGACTGTTCTCTGCACTGTGTGAGGAAATGGGAGCTGATCATACAGCCGTGCTGTTTCACAGTGAAGCAAGGTGGCTCTCCTGGGGGAAAGTGCTGTCACTTGCCCTGTCTTGCCAAATGCATAGCTCCTCCTTTTTTTTTTTGCAAAGATTGCAAAGTGGCACTTTTATTGTATTTATTGTTGAACTTGATGCAAGTTATTTGATTTATTATTGAACTTGATGCAAGTTATAACACTTTTGTTTTATTTATTATTGAACTTGATGCAAGTTATAACACTTTTTTTGATTTATTATTGAACTTGATGCAAGTTATTTGATTTATTATTGAACTTGATGCAAGTTATAACACTTTTATTTGATTTATTATTGAAGTTGATGCAAGTTATAACACTTTTTTTTTATTGAACTTGATGCAAGTTATAACACTTTTGTTTTATTTATTATTGAACTTGATGCAAGTTATAACACTTTTTTTGATTTATTATTGAACTTGATGCAAGTTATTTGATTTATTATTGAACTTGATGCAAGTTATAACACTTTTTTTGATTTATTATTGAACGTGACGCAAGTTATAACACTTTTTGATTTATTATTGAACTTGATGCAAGTTATAACACTTTTTGATTTATTATTGAACTTGATGCAAGTTATAACACTTTTTTTGATTTATTATTGAACTTGATGCAAGTTATAACACTTATTTGATTTATTATTGAACTTGATGCAAGTTATAACACTTTTTTTGGTTTATCATTGAACGTGATGCAAGTTATAACACTTTTTTTGATTTATTATTGAACTTGATGCAAGTTATACCACAGCTGCACAGTTATTTTATTTATTATTGAACTTAATGTTATTTTATGTTATTGAGTTTGAATGTATACAACTTGATGTTCAATAAATTTGAAAATGTTAAAGCTTGGCATTAGCGCTCTGTTGGGGCGATGGGGGCAGGGAGGGCTTGAAAACTCCCCCTTGTCCAAAGTGGGGGATGACAAAAAAAGTTTGAGAACCACTGTCTTAAGGTATTCATGTGTGATTTCCACAAGAGTCTGTACATGTAGAAGAAGGAGAAACACGGCCATGTCTGGATGACTCACCTTCATATTTCCAGTGGTTAGCTCCGAGCTACGAAACCACTTTATTATGGAGCTGGCTGTGTCTTTCTGATGTCACTTCCTGTGTGGGGCGCGGTCTTTCTGGCGTCACTTCCTCTCCGAACTCAGTTTGTAAACGATCAATGAGTCCATACAAAGCCAAGAGTCAGAGATTCAAGAAATACACGGCGCACTTACCTGTGTCAAAATGTGTCCGAGGAAGGGTACCGTAGTTCAGTGTGGCTGATAAGGGGCTTAGGCTAAATAATTATTGGTTTAAGGGGTTAAACGACTTAGTATAGACATGGCCTTAGAGATAGGGTGACTGTGAGAAGCTCCGTCATGAGCGATGAGGTGGTTCCGGGCAAGAAGCCTCGGGAAAGACCGTGGGTCTCACACTCGTCTCTCAGGGAGAACCCAGCGAGCATTTCGGCCGATATGTAATTACTGAGAACTTATTGGAATACAAAAATACTTCCGACCACAAAATCGCTGCTTAAACATAAACTTGAATTTAGAGCAAGTGATGAAAAGTCTATTTTTTTCCTTGTGTCAACACCAACACCAACACCAGTGAGAGTGGCTGCAAGGCGCCGACTAGTGGTGAGGATGACGAGTCCTTTAACTCAGGCCTGGGCAATTATTTTGACCCGGGGGGGTCAAATTTAGAGGTAAAAAAATGTGTCTGGGGGCCGGTATATCTATTCTTATGAACACTAATACAAAACCTCACAATAATGTCTGATTGAATGCTAAAAACGTTATGCCTTAAAAAACGGAATGGGATTTAAAAAATGTTTTATTGAATGAGACATCCAGAATGTGGGATTTTCAATATTAACTATGAAGGATAAAACAGTGAATATTGACAACATATGAACGTCACACCCCCTCTTGATGGACATATTTTACAATCAAGCAAAACACAACAAAAATGCAACAAACACAGCAAAATATGAACGTGAAGAGTATTTTGACTCTGGGGCCAAATTTAGAATAAAAAATGTGTCTGGGGGGGGCGGTATATCTATTTTTAGGAGCACTAATACAAAACCTCACAATAATGCCTGCCACTTTATGACAGACCGCCTTAAAAATCGCAATGGAATTTTATAAATTTGTTTACTGAATGAGACACCCAGAATGTACATGAAAATTGGGATTTACAATATTAACTATGAAGGATAAAACACTGAATATTGACAACATATGAACGTCACACCCCCTTTCCATCCACATATTTTACAATCAAGCGAAACACAACAAAAATGCAAAAAACACAGCGAAATATGAACGTGAAGGGTAAAAAAAAAAACCACCTACAATCTGATACATCTGATATATCACTAAGCCAGTGGTCGGCAACCAAAAATGTTGAAAGAGCCATATTGGACCAAAAATACAATAAACTAATCTGTCTGGAGCCGCAAAAAAGGAAAACCCACATATAAGTCTTCTTACACTAATGCAAAACCTCACAATAATGTCTGATTGAATGCTAAAAAAACGGAATGGAATTTTACATTTTTTTACTGAATGAGACACCCAGAATGTACATGAAAATAAAGAATTTACAATATTAACTATGAAGGATAAAACACTGAATATTGACAACATATGAACGTCACACCCCCCTCTCCATCCACATATCTGATTGTGGAGGGGGGGGCGTGGCCTGCGGGCCTGCCGCGGAACGGGGTGTGTCAGGACCGGCCTCGAAGACAGCGACAGGTGCGTAGATGGCCCAGGTGGGCCTTGTTATCTAATCACCTGTCGGCTTTATTAGCAGCAGCCGTGACGAGACGAAGAGGGGGCGTTGGAGGTGCTGCTGAGAGACACAGACGCAGAAAAGACTTTGCACCATTTGAGGAAAATAAAACAGTGTTATACCAAGAATTCCGGGCTCTCCTGGCAGTGTGTGGTGGTCTGAAGAACCCACTAGAGGGCAACCTCTACACTGATATATCACTAAAGGAATGAAAATGACAAAATCCGTCATGTAGTTGACAGTGTGAGTGTGTCTTTAGAAAAGCCACAGACTATAAGATCAAATACTGGTCTATGACAGTGGTGTCAAACTGGTTTTCATTGAGGGCCACATGGCAGTTATGACTGTAACAGTGAGTAATAAATGAATATAAATGTATAATAGTGATATTATTATACAATTGCACAATCATTTGATCATGATGTCATTTGTTTACCTTCTCTGTAGACAGGCAGCTCATCATTTACTGTAAAATTTAAAAAAAACATTTTTTACAGCAAATTTCTATAAATGTAAAAATGGCACCACTTTTTAACCTTAAAATTCCGGCAACTGAGAGGCCATTTTTCATTTATATACACTTGTTGTTGTTTCATGGTGAGTTTGTACATGGAAAATTTGTTTTTTTCGGCACAATTCTGGCAAGCAGAAAGTTGTAATTTTTTTTTTTTTTACCTATTGTCATTTTTACAGTGTACAATTAAATTGATAACTGGCTTTAAAATTATAAGTCAATCAGATATTTATTTTATTTTGAAAAAAGTGTAATGTTTGATAATAAGTTATTTATTGCATTACTAAGAAACTGTCATGTGCTGTGGTCATGTTTTGTTTTCTTATTTTCTGGTTGTTTAAGACTCTTTTAGTTCCTGTTTACGCTCATTGTTTTCAACTGTTTGGACTCACACACCTGTTGGTAATCAAGACACTATTATTTAAGCTTGTAGTTGCCAGGCAGTCGGCCTGGCGACATTACCTGATGATACCCCATGATACTTTTGATTACTCCTGATACCATAGTTTATGCTTCATGCCATGCCACGTAAGTTTTTGTTTCTTTCAGGTCTGTCATGACTTGGTCCTGGGTGTGTGCTTTTCCAGGATGCAACGGAAAGTTGGCCCGGGCGAGACGGGAATGGAGGTACATGATTTATTTATATTTATCAAAAAAAAAAAAAGGAATAAACGAAAGCGCGCACAGTGGCGGAGAATAAACTATGAAAAACAAAAAGACTATAAACATGGAACCAAAACTTACTTTGACAAGGGACATGAAGCAGGATCTTAGAGGAATGGACAGAGCATAAATGTGGTGTGAGGTCGTCAGGACGAACAACAGAAAATGAATGAACTTAAATACTATGGACATGATTAACAACAGGTGCGTGACTCAAAACAGGTGCGTGACATGACAGGTGAAACTAATGGGTAACTATGGTGACAAAACAAAACAAAAGTGCACAAAAAGTCCAAAAATAAAACCTGATCACACAGACATGACAAGGTCACAGTAAGTGTAGTTTTGTTTTATGTCCATAGTTTCTGTCTAAGTGTTAGTTTTGTTCTTAGCCAAGTTTGTTCTCCGCCTTGTGCGCTCCTTTTGTTTGTTCTTTTTATAGTGATAAATTAAACATGTATTTACCTTCAAGCCATGTCCAATCCAGTCGATTTGCACCACGGGAAAACAATCCACGCAGGAAACTGCTCCTAAGTCCAAGTCTTGACAGAAACACGAATAATAACTAATAGTTAATTATCTTTACAGAGTATCACTACTTTCCAACCTAAGTTCATGCAAATGTAACTAACATTACATTATTACCATTAACAACATTATTATTACAGATTGATTGATAAGTACTTTCCCTTTCTAAATTCATACACATTTAATACAATTATTCAATAAAATTTAATATTTCTCACGTTATTAGATAATATTAAAGTTGAATACATATGCAATTGCATGCAGTACAAGTATTTGTTCAGTCAAAACAGAAAGAAGGAAAACATTTAGTAAAAAGAAAAAAAAGATAATGTACTCGACTTTTGCAGGGCCACGTCAAATGATGTGGCGGGCCAGATGTGGCCCCCGGGCAGGCCCGGCCCTAACCAATCTGGCGCCCTAGGCAAGATTTTAGGTGGCGCCCCCCCACATCGGCAGTGAAGTGTATATACTCACAAGAAACCGAATAGCTTTGTCTTTGACCTTTTTTTTTTACTTACAACTATACCTAATATATAAAGGGGTGGAAAAGTGACTATTACCTGCAGGGCAAACATTAGCTAACCAGAAGGCAATGACAATGTAAACAAAAACACCTGCTTAAAAGATCTAATACAAATGTCCCTGAGGAATGTAAGGTGGGAGTACTGTAATTACCTATATGTAATGTTGTAACAAATAATATTTCTATTAAATAGGCTTTACTCTGCATTTTAATAAACGTGGGATTATTTTTTGTATTTAGAAATAATAGTACCAACTTTTTTTTTTTTTTTTCTCCAACATTTGTGGCACTGGCGTGGCGCCCCCTGATGGACGGCGCCCTTAGCATTTGCCTATACGGCCTATGCCACGGGCCGGCCCTGCCCCCGGGCCTTGAGTTTGACACTTGTGATGGCTGAAAAACATATTTACTGGTCATATGATTAGGTGCGGCTGCATAATTTAATAAGTGCTGCAAAAAGAAAATAATTCAATTTAAAAAGAAAATTCCGCTTTTATTTCACATGAAATATTAATGTTACAATATGGGACAAGCGGTAGTAAATGGATGGATGGATGTAGCTCAGGAATATGATCCATATACTGATGTAGCTTAGTTTACACCACTAGAAACAAATGAACTACAATATCAAATATATTGTTCATTAAACCTCTGTCTTATTGCCATGTTTTTACAACGCAGCTTAATGACGTCACCTGACAGTTTTGTTTCCAAGCCTTAATGCAATGACTCCAAATGCACAACAGGGGGCGCAACATGCATTATGTTCAACAGGTGGCATGCACACTCATCTACACCATGCAGTGGTGGACACACCTTTTTCTGCAGGCCAGCTACTTTCCAAAGTACCAAGTGGAGGGGATCTACCTCATCAAGGAGGACTTTTTTTCTCCTCCATTTGAAAATGTGGACGTTATCATCACTACTGTCTGATTCCAATCAAAAAAAAGCATTTGGACTCATTGCATTAAGGCTTGGATACAAAACTGTCAAGTGACGTCATTAAGCTGCATTGTACGCTGTAAAAACATGGCAATAAGACAGAGGTTTAATGAACAGGTGGCAATTAAATTAAAAAAAAGTCCTCCTTGATCTGCCGTTTCATTTCTTTTCTCCTCTGCTCCCCCCTATCCCTTGTGGAAGGGGAGACACACAGATCCGGTGGCCATGGATGGGGTGCTGGCTGTCCGGGGTCGGGACCCGGGGTGGACCGCTCGCCTGTATATCGGTTGGGAACATCTCTGCGCTGCTGACCCGTCTCCGCTCGGGATGGTTTCCTGCTGACCCCACTGTGGACTGCACTCTTACTGTTATGCTGGATCCACTATGGACTGGACTCTCACAATATTATGTTAGACCCACTCGACATCCATTGCATTCGGTCTCCCTAGAGGGGGGGGGTTACCCACATATGCGGTCCTCTCCAAGGTTTCTCATAGTCATTCACATCGACGTCCCACTGGGGTGAGTTTTTCCTTGCCCTTATGTGGGCTGTACCGAGGATGTCGTTGTGGCTTGTGCAGCCCTTTGAGACACTTGTGATTTAGGGCTATATAAATAAACATTGATTGATTGATTGATTGATTCATATATATCATTTATATTCATTTATCTATTATAAATATTTAATTATTTATTTTATTGTATATTCATTTATTTTATTTTATTTATTCATTTATCTTATTTTACCCTATTTATTTTTGTTGTATTTCTTTATTTAATATTTATTTATTTATTTTATTATTTATTTTATTTATTTTATTTATTTTATTTATTTTATTTATCTTATTTTACTCTATTTATTTTGTTGTATTTATTTATTTAATATTAATTAATTTATTTTATTTATTTTATTTATTTTATTTATTTTATTTATTTTATTTATTTTATTTATTTATTTATTTATTTTTTTTAGGTTTTTGTTAACAAGTGAAAGGTGTTTAATGATAATACAAACATGTTTAACATTCCTTTCTTTCATGAAGACAAGAATATAAGTTGATTGTGATGACTTGCATTGATTGTAATCAGACAGTAGTGATGATAACGTCCACGTTTTTAAATGGAGGAGAAAAAAAGTTCTTCCTTTCCGTCTAATGCCACATGAAAGTGGTTGGTTTGTGGCATCTTATTTGTCCAGCTTCCATACTCGTTTTTATACACTTAGCAAGAAATATATTGGCGCCAGCTTTCTGAGACTCTTATTTTGTTAACGCAGGCAGGCAGGATGTCTTTAGAGTTTTGACGGCAGGTACGGCGCGAGAGTCTGTTGAAATAACAAGTGCTTCTCGCCTTCCTGTCGGTCGTTTTTTCTTAATAATAATCCGGCAGCAGCCAGCGTCATCTCACAAGACCCACGGGTGCCGTGAATGTCAATCAAGTGACCAAAGTGACGTCTTGGTGAAGATTGATGATCGCTCGTTTTTAGGTCTATTTTTTTAATGCCTGGCTAGTAGGGTTGTACGGTATACCAGTACTAGTATAGTATCACTGTCAATCAATCAATCAATCAATCAAAGTTTACTTATATACGCCTAAATCACGAGTGTCTCAAAGGGCTGCACAAGCCACAACGACATCCTTGGCTCAGATCCCACATCAGGGCAAGGAAAAACTCGACCCAATGGGATGACAATGAGAAACCTTGGAGGGGAATTTTAGCTACTTCTATATCACTAATCCTGGCCTCCATGGCGACAAATAAAGTAAGTTTCTTACAAGTACCATTATCACTGGAGGACGAGGAATAGCTAAACATGCTTCACTACACACCGTAGGAGGATACAATAGCTCACCGGCATCACAATGTAAACAAATGCCGTGGGTGGATCTACACCTGACATCCACTGTAATGATACCAAGTACAAGAGCGTATCTAATATGATTACCGTATTTTCCGCACTATTAGCCGCACCTAAAAACCACAAATTTACTCAAAAGCTGACAGTGCGGCTTATAACCCGGTGCGCTTTATATATGGATTAATATTAAGATTCATTTTCATAAAGTTTCGGTCTCGCAACTACGGTAAACAGCCGCCATCTTTTTTCCCCGTAGAAGAGGAAGTGCTTCTTCTTCTACGCAAGCAACCGCCAAGGTAAGCACCCGCCCCCATAGAACAGGAAGCGCTTCTTCTTCTACTGTAAGCAACCACCCGCCCCCATAGAAGAAGAAAAAGCGCGCGGATATTACGTTTCATTTCCTTTGTGTGTTTACATCTGTAAAGACCACAAAATGGCGACAGGTTTCCGGTTCATGAAAAGACGCAATCTCTCCATCCGCACACGGACTACTATTTCACAGCAACTGCCTAAAGACTTTCAAGAAAAGCTGGCTACTTTCCGTGCATATTGTAAAAACAAGATAGCTGAAAAAAAGATCCGGCCAGAGAACATTATCAACATGGACGAGGTTCCACTGACTTTTGATATTCCTGTGAACCGCACTGTGGATACAACGGGAGCACGTACGGTGAATATTCGCACCACAGGGAATGAGAAGTCATCCTTCACTGTGGTTCTAGCTTGCCATGCTAATGGCCAGAAACTTCCACCCATGGTGATATTCAAAAGGAAGACCTTGCCAAAAGAGACCTTTCCAGCCGGCGTCATCATAAAAGCTAACTCGAAGGGATGGATGGATGAAGAAAAGATGAGCGAGTGGTTAAGGGAAGTTTACGCGAAGAGGCCGGGTGGCTTTTTTCACGCAGCTCCGTCCATGTTGATATACGACTCCATGCGCGCCCACATCACGCTGGTTTTTAATATATTATTAAAGTTTGACTGACCTATCTGACTGTTTTTTTGACATTCCTTTAGCGCAGTTAGATGCGGCTTACAACACGGGGCGGCTTATAGGTGGACAAAGTTTTGAAATATGCCGTTCATTGAAGGCGCGGCTTATAACCCAGGGCGCCTTATGGTGCGGAAAATACGGTAGATCAATATTTTTTTAGCATATCTAAAAAAAATTCATATTATATTCTTAAACTCAGGAAATACGTCCCTGGACACGTGAGGACTTTGAATATGACCAATGTTTGATCCTGTAACTACTTGGTATCGGATCCATAAACATTTTTTTAGGGTATCATCCAAAACTAATGTAAAGTATCAAAGAAGAGAAGAATAAGTGATTATTACATTTTAACAGAAGTGTAGATAGAACATGTTAGAACAGAAAATAAGCAGATTTTAACAATAAATGAACAAGTAGATTAATAATAAATGTTTACAGTTTGTCCTTTATAATGTGTACAAAATAATAGGTGTATAAATTACACAATATGTTACTGCATAGACTAATTAGGAGTCTTTGTTTGTTTACTTACAACTAAAAGAAAAGTTTTCTCGTATGTTTACTATTTTATTTAGGAACTAAATTGCAATAATAAACATCCACTGTAATGATACCAAGTACAAGAGTGTATCTAGTCAATACTACTACTACTACTACTACTACTACTACCGTATTTTCCGCACCATAAGCCGCCCTGGGTTATAAGCCGCGCCTTCAATGAACGGCATATTTCAAAACTTTGTCCACCTATAAGCCGCCCCGTGTTATAAGCCGCATCTAACTGCGCTAAAGGAATGTCAAAAAAACAGTCAGATAGGTCAGTCAAACTTTAATAATATATTAAAAACCAGCGTGATGTGGGCGCGCATGGAGTCGTATATCAACATGGACGGAGCTGCGTGAAAAAAAGCCACCCGGCCTCTTCGCGTAAACTTCCCTTAACCACTCGCTCATCTTTTCTTCATCCATCCATCCCTTCGAGTTAGCTTTTATGATGACGCCGGCTGGAAAGGTCTCTTTTGGCAAGGTCTTCCTTTTGAATATCACCATGGGTGGAAGTTTCTGGCCATTAGCATGGCAAGCTAGAACCACAGTGAAGGATGACTTCTCATTCCCTGTGGTGCGAATATTCACCGTACGTGCTCCCGTTGTATCCACAGTGCGGTTCACAGGAATATCAAAAGTCAGTGGAACCTCGTCCATGTTGATAATGTTCTCTGGCCGGATCTTTTTTTCAGCTATCTTGTTTTTACAATATGCACGGAAAGTAGCCAGCTTTTCTTGAAAGTCTTTAGGCAGTTGCTGTGAAATAGTAGTCCGTGTGCGGATGGAGAGATTGCGTCTTTTCATGAACCGGAAACCTGTCGCTTAGTAGGAGCCATTTTGTGGTCTTTACAGATGTAAACACACAAAGGAAATGAAACGTAATATCCGCGCGCTTCTTCTTCTTCTACGGGGGCGGGTGGTTGCTTACAGTAGAAGAAGAAGCGCTTCCTCTTCTATGGGGGCGGGTGCTTACCTTGGCGGTTGCTCGCGTAGAAGAAGAAGCACTTCCTCTTCTACGGGGAAAAAAGATGGCGGCTGTTTACCGTAGTTGCGAGACCGAAACTTTATGAAAATGAATCTTAATATTAATCCATATGTAAAGCGCACCGTGTTATAAGCCGCACTGTCAGCTTTTGAGTAAATTTGTGGTTTTTAGGTGCGGCTAATAGCGCGGAAAATACGGTACTACTGTATTACATCGATATATTTTCGCATCACAAAATCTTTTTTAGTTGTTTTTTTAATTTATATTATGTTTATAAACTCAGTAAATACGTCCCTGGACACATGAGGACTTAAATTATGACCAATGTATGATCCTGTAACTACTTGGTATCGGATTGATACCCAAATTTTTGGCATCATCCAAAACTAATGTAAAGTATCAAAGAAGAGAAGAATAAGTGATTATTACATTTTAACAGAAGTGTAGATAGAACATGTTAAAACAGAAAATAAGCACATATTAACAGTAAATGAATGAGTAGATTAATAAAATGTCCCTCATAATGTTGACAAAATAATAGGTGGACAAATGACACAATATTGTACTGCATAGACTAATTAGGAGTCTTTGTTTGTTTACTTACTACTAAAAGACAAGTTGTCTAGTATGTTCACTATTTTATTTAAGGACTAAATTACAATAATAAACATAGGGTTGTTTTTTTTGTTCTAATAAAGCCAATAATGCCATTTTGTTGTGGTCCCCTTCATTCAGAAAAGTATCAAAAAGTATTGGTATGGAGACAAGCCTAATTTCTAGTATTCTCCCCTGAGAAGATGTTGTGTAGTAAAAATGGTTAAAGGGTGTAATCAACTTGTGTGAGATGTTCCATATGCCAATTTAAGTTGTTTTCAATATGTTATTTCATCATGAAGTGTAAATTTAGGCTTAATGTATTTACCTATATGTGTTGAAACGGCAACAAATACACTCTTAGAAATAAAAGTGCTAAGTAGAACCATATAAGGTTCTTCGGCTCGTCCTCATAGGAGAACCCTTTTTGGCTCCAGGTAGAACCTTTTTATAAAGGTTCCACCTGGAACCCTTTTGGAGGGTTCTACCTAGAACTGTGTGTGTAAGGTTCCACCCAGAACCCCCCATGAGAGGTTCTACAAAGAACCCACGCAGGGAGTTCCACTAAGAACCCTTTCATGTTTCAAGGGTTTCATCTAGAACCCACACAGGGAGTTCCACTAAGAACCCTTTCGTATTTCAAGGGTTTCATCTAGAACCCACACAGGGAGTTCCACTAAGAACCCTTTTGTATTTCAAGACTTTCATCTAGAACCCACGCAGGGAGTTCCACTAAGAACCCTTTCGTATTTCAAGGGTTTCATCTAGAACCCACACACGGAGTTCCACTAAGAACCCTTTCGTTTGTCAAGGGTTTCATCTAGAACCCATGCAGGGAGTTCCACTAAGAACCCTTTCATGTTTCAAGGGTTTCATCTAGAACCCACATGGAGTTCCACAAAGAACTCTTTCATGTTTCAAGGGTTTCATCTAGACCTGACACAGGGGGTTCTAAAAACATCCCTTTTCAAAGGTTTTCACCGATAACCGTCTTGTCTTCTGAGGGTTCTATAAAGAACCATATTGTATTCTACAGATCAGTTTAGTTCATATTATATTGTGGTCATTTATCATGTTGACATTGAACAAACATTCAAAACATTTTAATGAGAAAAACATTTATTTAAAGATAGGCACCATTATTGGCAAATGTTATCAGGAAGTATGTCCCTGGTGACACAGGATCTTACCCATGCTTTCAACAATCCCTGAAGAACTCTTTCTTCCAAAAACGGTTCTCTGGATCAAAATAGTTCTTACTGGAACCCTTAGTGTTAGTGAGAACCCTTTTAAAACCAATTATTCAGAAAAGGGGTTTTAAAGGGTTCTCTGGATCAAAATGGTTCTTACTGGAACCATTAGCGTTACCAAGAACCCTTGAAAAACCCTTTCTTCGGGAAAGGGTTTTTCAGAAGCAAATGGTTCCAGTTAGAACCTCAGCCCTTGTAGAAGAACCCTTTTAGAACCCTTATTTCTAAGAGTGTACCACCAGACCGGTCACTTCCCTTTTGATTGCTATATTTGCTGTCATTTTGACTTAATAATGACTGTGACTCATTGAAAGTCAGACTATTATAGACATGTTGAAACTTCCTCATCTCACCAGAGAAACTGAACTGAAGACACTTTCCAGAAAAAAGACATTCATACAACTCCGACACACCCTCCATACCTGCCAACTTTTGAAATCAGAAAAACCTAGTAGCCATTGTCCAGGGGCCACAGGCCCCGGTAGGTCCAGGACAAAGTCCTGGTGGGGGGTTCAGGGAAGCCCCCCGACGCAAAATGATTATTAGCATTCAGACAGGTTAAAATGTTGCTAAAACCATCACTTTTCTATCAGTCACAGTGACTTTTCAAAACAAAAATATTACAGCAAAAATCATATGGGTTGATTGACATGTTTATTCTGTAAGCTAACTTCAATAGTTTGAAATTATTTTGACAGTTAATGCCAGTTATCCTGTCAACCTTTCACAAGACTTCAATTTGTTAATTGAAAGTATAAACAGTATAAACACTTTTTACAGTAAACAAATGGTAAAACAGTACTAAACAATTCCATAAAAGGGCGTTTCTTCCCAATTGATGCTATCACCTGCAGACCGGAAGTGTCTTGTCATTCTGATGAGAGCGACCAGTCTGTGAACTATTGAAACGTCTTGTGTGCTTTTTCCTCCTGTATAACAGGTTAGTTTTGGTGAATCAACTCACTGAATAATATCCATGTGATCTTTATAAGTTTAAGTACACATTCTGATGGTGGAGCCTAACTCTAAAGTGTTTGTGAGTTGTAGTTTGTACAGCTGCAGTAATCAAAACAAAAAGGCGACGTGAGTGCGCAATGTTTATATAGGAACTTCTGATCCTAATTCAGACTCCCAAATTAGAGCTCCTGTTTTCTTATTGATTTTATAATGTATATTTGTATAATGTGCGTGTTCTGAAATAGTGACAGAGAATAGAACAAGGATGGACAATTCAACCCTTAACTCAACAATGAGTAGATGAGTGTTATGTGCGTGTATATGTGTAAATAAATGAACACTGAAATTCAAGTATTTCTTTATATATATATATATATATATATATATATATATATATATATATATATATATATATATATGTATATATATGTAATAATATATATATATATATATATATATATATATATATATATATATATCTTAACCACGCCCCCCGCCCCACCCCCGACCACATCATCATTTTGGGTGCTCATATTCTTTTTATTATGTTGTTTTGTTGTTTCAGTAAGTGACATGGAGTTAATTGTTAGCATGAACCCCTGGAGCCATTAATGGTTTTAATGTGTTTATCACAGTCATAGATAAATATAGAAATAGATGAGCTTCCTGTAAGCTTGGTGTCCTTTTATAAATACTCACTCCTGTAACAAATTAAAATCTATTTTAAAATGACGGTAAGAGATTGTTGCCAACCAGCTAACAAAAACATGGCACCTAATGGAGTCATCCACATAGATATTGTATATAGAGATTATTCATACAATATATATTTATACAATACTTCCTTACTTTACTATATTATGGATCACAATGTGGGAAGAAAGGGATGGAAAGGAAAGGCAGGAAAGAGGGAGAAAGAGGAAGGGAAAGAAAATCTACAATGTAAATAGTCATGAAAATAAAGAAAACACATTGAATGAAGAGAAGGTGTGTCCAAACTTTTCGCCTGTACTATATATATATATATATATATATATATATATATATATATATATATATATATATATATATATATATATATATATATATATATATATATATATATATATATATATATATATATATATATATACATACTAGAGATGCGCGGTTTGCGGGCACAACCGTGGAGTCCGCGGATTATCCGCGGATCGGGCGGATGAAATTTAAAAAAATTTGATTTTATCCGCAGGTCGGGTCGGGCGGTTGAAATTAAAAAAAATTAGATTTTAAATAGATTCAGGCGGGTGGCAGTTAAACCAATTGGGAAATATATATACATAGTTAAATGTTGTTACCCACATACGAAAAACGAGCAGGCACCTGCAGCATATGCCACAACAGAAGAAAAAAAAAAGAAGAGATGGACACTTTTACGGAGCGGAGAAGGGACGCCTCGCCGGGGTCCGGGACTGAGGCCCCTCCCCCGAGAGGGCCCCACCGGGAGCCGTAGCTGAGGCGATCCGCGAGAAGGGCCCGACGCACGTCCAGGGTCACCACCGCGCCCACCGCACCGACACCCCGCTTCGTCCGCCTTCGCCGCGGCCGGCGTCACGCGCAGCAGGTAAGCAGCTTACCTGCCCGCCACCCCCATGGCCGGGGGCTCGTAACAGGGGTCATTCCGCGCGCTCCGCCCGCGCAGCTTACCTGCCTGCCACCCCTGTTGCCGGGGGCGCGTAACAGGGGTCACTCCGCGCGCAGTGCGCTCACGAAAGGGGTGGGGCTCACCCTGGTTGATATAGACAGCAGCTAGGACGGTGGCCATGGAAGTCGGAACCCGCTAAGGAGTGTGTAACAACCCACCTGCCGAATCAACTAGCCCTGAAAATGGATGGCGCTGGAGCGTCGGGCCCATATACCCGGCCGTCGCCTGCAGCGAGACGCGCTTGGAGGTGCGCTCAGCGCGGCTCCCATATGATTGCGCACTGGTGTGCGTCTGGGTCGTGACAGCGTGGCACGCGAATGTCTGTGCTGCATTGGATCAGTCTCCTTTCTCTAACAGGCAAAAGCTTTATAACCTCACTAATGCCTTGCATCGTCTATATTAGATATATAACAACGGGCGGGTGCGGGCGGATGCGGTTCTGATCAAATGTTACATCGGGTGGATGGCGGATGGTTGACGACTTTCTGATGCGGTTGCAGATGAAATAATTGCCTATCCGCGCATCTCTAATATATATATATATATATATATATATATATATATATATATATATATATATATATATATATATATATATATATATATATATATATATATATATATATATATATATATATATATATATATATATATATATATATATATATATATATATATATATATAGGGCGGCGTGGCGTAGTGGGTAGAGCAACCGTGCCAGAAACCTGAGGGTTGCAGGTTCGCTCCCCGCCTCTTACCATCCAAAAATTGCTGTGAATTGCAATTGTGAATTGAATGATGAATGATAGGTGGTGGTCGGAGGGGCCGTTGGCGCAAATTGCAGCCACGCTTCCGTCAGTCTACCCTAGGGCAGCTGTGGCTATGAAAGTAGCTTACCACCACCAGGTGTGAATGAAGGATGGGTTCTACATGTAAAGCGACTTTGGGTACTTAGAAAAGCGCTATATAAATCCCAGGTATTATTATTATTATTATTATTAATATATATATATATATACATATATATATATATATATATATATATATATATATATATATATATATATATATATATATATATATATATATATATATATATATATATCCATCCATTTTCTACCGCTTGTCCCTTTAGAGGTCGCGGGGGGTGGTGGAGCCTATCTCAGCTGCATTCGTATACATTTCCAGCCCAGCCCCCGACCAAATTGTTTTAACCCAATGCGGCCCCCCAAGTCAAAAAGTTTGGGGACCCCTGGCATAGCAGATAAATAAATAAAAGTATCGATTTACATTTCCTGACCAAAAAGGTGTCGGGATGAATAAATTTAGATATGCCTAAAAATGTGGTCTTTTTTTTTTTTAAATTATTAAATAAGTAACGTTTATGACAATCTTTTTCCAAAACACAATAAAGAATGTGAGTTATAACAGGATAATGTAATGTAAACCTGCGAAACAGGCTTGTAGGGATGATATAGCCCTTGTGTTTCTTCCTGGCCTAACGTATACCCCGGTATTGAGTACTGTATAATGGATAAACCACAGAAACATTGACTATATATATATATATATATATATATATATATATATATATATATATATATATATATATATATATATATATATATATATATATATATATATATATATATATTCCTTGCGCACTAATTGACTGAAAGAGTGCGTACTTGATGTCACGTTATCGATGGAAAAATGCATTTTTAGACAATTATATTTGCCTGAGCGGCTAGGGGACACCAAGAGTAACAAACAGTAGAAAATGGATTAGAAAGGACAGATTAAAAAAAAAAAAAAAAATTTCGGATTCGGCCCGCGGACCGTAGTTTGGGGACCCCTGTGCTATGCACTTGAAGTGTAGTTTACATGACCTAATAAAAACCACTGAATTGGAAAAAAAAACAATCAGGAGGACAGTTTTCCTAGCACAAGACAATATGAACAAAAGTGCAGACGTATTGTGTTGAGTTTGCACCTTGCAAAATGAACATAGTGACATTTGAACACAAACATCTCCCTCACATGCTGTTGTTGTTCCCACACTCAATATAATCGCTTTACAGTCACGCCCCGCCCACCTACGTCATGATTGACTGCGCTCTCCTCCAATCAGCTGGCAGCTAGCATGCCCGGCCTCCTTCCTCCTGCCACCAGGTCGGACTTGCTGTGTGGCGCCGCTAGTTGACTTTTTCTCCTTCTCGCCGAGGAACTACAACTATCACACTTCCAAACATGGACGGCGACAACATCATCATGTCCGCTTGACTCGGGGGGGAGTTTTCCAAGGTAGGTGTTGGTTCATTTGTTGAGCCGCTTAACGGCGAGGGAAGGGATTTAAGGGAGCGAGCATGCGGTGGGGCAGAAAGTTTCTCTCCAATGTTTATTCCCGCTGGATGTGTGCACCTCTACACAATAATTACACTTTTAATTCCACTTTGACCTGGTGAAGAAGGTGAGTTTTAGCCACGCTGGATCATCTTTTGAAGAAGCTGGCCCTGCGTCTATTAATATTTGTTAATTGTTTTGCATACTTGCCAACCTTGAGACCTCCGAATTCGGGAGATTGGGGAGGGGGCGGGGCCAGGGGGCGGGGTTAAAAGGGAGGAGTTTATTTATAGCTAGAATTCACTGAAATTAAAGTATTTCTGGCAGCACGGTGGAGGAGGGGTTAGTGCATCTGCCTCACAATACGAAGGTCCTGAGTAGTCTTGGGTTCAATCCCAGGCTCGGGATCTTTCTGTGTGGAGTTTGCATGTTCTCCCCGTGACTGCGTGGGTTCCCTCCGGGTACTCCGGCTTCCTCCCACCTCCAAAGACATGCACCTGGGGATAGGTTGATTGGCAACACTAATTTGGCCCGAGTGTGTGGATGTGAGTATGAATGTTGTCTGTCTATCTGTGTTGGCCCTGCGATGAGGTGGCGACTTGTCCAGGGTGTACCCCGCCTTCCGCCCGATTGTAGCTGAGATAGGCTCCAGCGCCCCCCGCGACCCCAAAGGGAATAAGCAGTAGAAAAATGGATGGATGGATGGATGGATAAAGTATTTCTTATATTTATATATATATACAGTATATATATTAGGGATGTCCCGATCTAGGTTTTTGCACTTCCGATCCGATACCGATATTGTTTTTGCACTTCCGATCCGATACCGATACTGACCGATACTGGCCTATCCGAGCATGTATTAAAGTTTACAGTTATTTAGCCTACTTAGTTGTCAGAATCATGTTGAAAAGGGTTTTAGTACTCTTGATAACAACTAGCCAGCTGAATTAGGTGAGTTTGAATAATACACAATAGTTGGTAACAAGAAACTGACCTGTTTATTCAAGGATAAACACAAAATAGACAAAATTATACATGACAAACAGAAATGGCATCATTGAACTAGGGCTGGGCGATATGGCCTTTTTTTAATATTGCGATATTTTAAGGCCATATTGCGATACACAATATATATCTCGATATTTTGCCTTAGCCTTGAATGAACACTTGATGCATATAATCACAGCAGTATGATGATTCTATGTGTTTTGATTGATTGATTGAGACTTTTATTAGTAGGTTGCACAGTGAAGTACATATTCCGTACAATTGACCACTAAATGGTAACACCCCAATACATTTTTCAACTTGTTTAAGTCGGGGTCCACTTAAATTGATTCATGATACAGATATATACTATCAGATATATACTATCATCATAATACAGTCATCACACAAGATAATCACATTGAATTATTTACATTATTTATAATCCAGGGTGTGGAGGGGGGCGCCGGATGTAAGTGTCAGAGTTTGATATGAGAATAAATCTAAAGTTAAAATATAGGGTAGAAATGCACCCATTTGCAGGAAATGTAGTCTTGATTTTCAAAATTTTCTTTCAAGGCTTGCATGTCTACATTAAAACATTCTTCTTCATACTGCATTAATATATGCTACTTTTAAACTTTCATGCAGAGAAGGAAATCACAACTAAAAAAAGCACTAATTTTTTCATACGGTGTTGATGTGGACATTTTTGCCTCAGCATTTTGATGGTGTGGGTGTGTGGCACCGAATGGAGATAAGCGTCTCGACAGATGTCACAATATTTGAACAATGATGACGAAAACTGTTTTCTCTGTCGTGTCCGTGTGTCGAAAATTGTTATTCGCTTATTTTTTTATTAGATTTTGTGCGTGGCATAGATTTGCTATGCGCAGAGGACGCTTAAACAGTGCGCAATTGCACAGGCGAGCACCTTAGAGGGAGCGTTGCTCGCACGGCTGCGCTAGCATCACAGCTAACGTTAGCCATGCTGCTACCTCTCTGCTCGGGGAGGACGTATACGTATGTGACGTACGACGTGACAGTATGTGACGTGTGTAAGAAGGTGCGCTTGCTGTCTGTGAGAGGGAGACACAGAAAAGAGTGAGAAGAGCCTGTCGTGTAATGCCAGCAGCTAAAAGCAACTGCCTGAGAATCCACAGACCTGTGGATGTGTTGAAGGTGTGCTGGAAAATGCGGAACGGAAATTAGGGCGCAGCAGAAAAGTGGAATGTATTATTTAAATCGGTGCGTTGGAAAACACGGACCGGATTTTTTTTTAAACTGGATCTGGATCAGCATTTTCCCATGCCTTGCCGATACGCATTTTTTGGCAAATATCGGCGGCCGATCCGATCCAAATATCGGATCGGGACATCCCTACACCAGACAATATCTTACAGCACACTTGTTGAAAAACACTGGCCTAACCTGCACATGCTAATGTCTTCAAAAACAACCTGCACTGTATGATTTGAACATATTTGCTAGTCTTCTTTACAAATGGAGAGTTGGGCTGGAGTACTACAGATGTGCATTCCTGCAGCCAGTGGAGTGATCGAGGCTTTAAATAGAGCCCAACAGGAATGCAAACAGAGCCAGCACTCGGAGCAACCTTGGGGCCATCTCAGGAGGAGTTGAGTGAAAAGGTGTTTTGCTTAAAATAAGACCAATTTGTGCCCCTGGTTGGATGCCACTTAAATGAGAAAGGATTCTTGTGAAAGGAGATGCCACTCTTCTTTCTGCAGCTTAAAACCCCACTACACTTTTTCTGCAGGCGAGCTACTTTTCAGTTGACCAAATGAAGGGGATTTACCTCATTCATATATATCATTTATATTGATTTATTTATGAAAGAGAGGTTTTTGTTAACTAGCATGTTTAACATTCTTTTCTTTCATGAAGACAAGAATATAAGTTGGTGTATTACCTGATTCTGATGACTTGCATTGATTGGAATCAGACAGTAGTGATGATAACGTCCTCGTTTTCCAAATGGAGGAGAAAAAAAGTCCGCCTTTCTGTCCAATACCACATGAAAGTGCTTGCTTTTTGCCATCTTATTTGTCCAGCTTCCATACTCCTTTTTATACACTTTACAAGAATTACATTGGCGGCAAACTCCGTAGCTTGCTGGCTTGTGCACGCCAGCTTTCCGAGGCTCTTATTTTATTAGCGTAGACAGGATGAAGCAGCGCTTTTATTGTGAAGGTAGGAACTGTGCTCTTTAGAGTTTTGACGGCAGGTACGGCGCGAGAGTCTCTTGTTTTCTTTGTTAGTTTCCATCCATCCATCCATCTTCTTCCGCTTATCCGAGGTCGGGTCGCGGGGGCAGCAACCTAAGAAGGGAAGCCCAGACTTCCCTCTCCCCAGCCACTTCGTCCAGCTCTTCCTGTGGAACCCCGAGGCGTTCCCAGGCCAGCCGGGAGACATAGTCTTCCCAACGTGTCCTGGGTCTTCCCCGCGGCCTCCTACCGGTCGGACGTGCCCTAAACACCTCCCTAGGGAGGCGTTCGGGTGGCATCCTGACCAGATGCCCGAACCACCTCATCTGGCTCCTGGAGCAGCGGCTTTACTTTGAGCTCCCCCCGGATGGCAGAGCTTCTCACCCTATCTCTAAGGGAGAGCCCCGCCACCCGGCGGAGGAAACTCATTTCGGCCGCTTGTACCCGTGATCTTGTCCTTTCGGTCATAACCCAAAGCTCATGACCATAGGTGAGGATGGGAACGTAGATCGACCGGTAAATTGAGAGCTTTGCCTTCCGGCTCAGCTCCTTCTTCACCACAACGGATCGATACAGCGTCCGCATTACTGAAGACGCCGCACCGATCCGCCTGTCGATCTCACGATCCACTCTTCCCTCACTCGTGAACAAGACTCCGAGGTACTTGAACTCCTCCACTTGGGGCAAGATCTCCTCCCCAACCCGGAGATGGCACTCCACCCTTTTCCGGGCGAGAACCATGGACTCGGACTTGGAGGTGCTGATTCTCATCCCAGTCGCTTCACACTCGGCTGCGAACCGATCCAGTGAGAGCTGAAGATCCTGGCCAGATGAAGCCATCAGGACATCATCATCTGCAAAAAGCAGAGACCTAGTCCTGCAGCCACCAAACCAGATCCCCTCAACGCCTTGACTGCGCCTAGAAATTCTGTCCATAAAAGTTATGAACAGAATCGGTGACAAAGGGCAGCCTTGGCGGAGTCCAACCCTTACTGGAAAAGTGTCCGACTTACTGCCGGCAATGCGGACCAAGCTCTGGCACCGAGCATACAGGGAGCGGACCGCCACAATCAGACAGTCCGTTACCCCATACTCTCTGAGCACTCCCCACAGGACTTCCCGAGGGACACGGTCGAATGCCTTCTCCAAGTCCACAAAACACATGTAGACTGGTTGGGCAAACTCCCATGCACCCTCAAGGACCCTGCCGAGAGTATAGAGCTGGTCCACAGTTCCACGACCAGGACGAAAACCACACTGTTCCTCCTGAATCCGAGGTTCGACTATCCGGCGTAGCCTCCTCTCCAGTACACCTGAATAGACCTTACCGGGAAGGCTGAGGAGTGTGATCCCACGATAGTTAGAACACACCCTCCGGTTCCCCTTCTTAAAGAGAGGAACCACCACCCCGGTCTGCCAATCCAGAGGTACCGCCCCCGATGTCCACGCGATGCTGCAGAGTCTTGTCAACCAAGACAGCCCCACAGCATCCAGAGCCTTAAGGAACTCCGGGCGGATCTCATCCACCCCTGGGGCCTTGCCACCGAGGAGCTTTTTAACTACCTCAGCAACCTCATCCCCAGAAATAGGAGAGCCCACCACAGACTCCCCAGGCACTGCTTCCTCATAGGAAGACGTGTTGAACGTTTGTTAGTTTGTACGTGTTGTTAGTTTGTATTTGTTTATTTGAAGGACACTGTGCAGTTACATTAAGAAGATGCCTGCACCATGCTAATTTCCATCTGTAGTCCTTTTATGGTGCATCTAACATCCACAATATTATTACACAGGAGTAAAAATACACAACAATATTGAAATGACATAATGATAAACAATTTGAAATACAAGTACAATACATAGAGGGTATGTGAGTTACAAATCAGTGGGCGGTCAAGTTAGAGTATTTTAGCAGCTTCATTTAAAGCGCAGAAGTTTATAAGGTGCAGTAGCCATCAGATGATACCCATAAGGGTATCATTCAAAAGCCATATACCCCATTGGTACCACCTCTAGATCAGTGTTTTTCCACCACTGTGCCGAGGCACACTAGTAGAGATGCGCGGATAGGCAATTATTTCATCCGCAACCGCATCACAAAAGTCGTCAACCATCCGCCATCCACCCGAACCAACATTTTATCAAAACCACACCCGCCCGTTGTTATATATCTAATATACCGTATTTTCCGCACCATAAGGCGCCCTGGGTTATAAGCCGCGCCTTCAATGAACGGCATATTTCAAAACTTTGTCCACCTATAAGCCGCCCCGTGTTATAAGCCGCATCTAACTGCGCTAAAGGAATGTCAAAAAAACAGTCAGATAGGTCAGTCAAACTTTAATAATATATTAAAAACCAGCGTGATGTGGGCGCGCATGGAGTCGTATATCAACATGGACGGAGCTGCGTGAACAAAGCCACCCGGCCTCTTCGCGTAAACTTACCTTAACCACTCGCTCATCTTTTCTTCATCCATCATCCCTTCGAGTTAGCTTTTATGATGACGCCGGCTGGAAAGGTCTCCTTTGGCAAGGTCTTCCTTTTGAATATCACCATGGGTGGAAGTTTCTGGCCATTAGCATGGCAAGCTAGAACCACAGTGAAGGATGACTTCTCATTCCCTGTGGTGCGAATATTCACCGTACGTGCTCCCGTTGTATCCACAGTACGGTTCACAGGAATATCAAAAGTCAGTGGAACCTCGTCCATGTTGATAATGTTCTCTGGCCGGATCTTTTTTTCAGCTATCTTGTTTTTACAATATGCACGGAAAGTAGCCAGCTTTTCTTGAAAGTCTTTAGGCAGTTGCTGTGAAATAGTAGTCCGTGTGCGGATGGAGAGATTGCGTCTTTTCATGAACCGGATCCCTGTCGCTTAGTAGGAGCCATTTTGTGGTCTTTACAGATGTAAACACACAAAGGAAATGAAACGTAATATCCGCGCTTCTTCTTCTTCTACGGGGGCGGGTGGTTGCTTACAGTAGAAGAAGAAGCGCTTCCTGTTCTATGGGGGCGGGTGCTTACCTTGGCGGTTGCTTGCGTAGAAGAAGAAGCACTTCCTCTTCTACGGGGAAAAAAGATGGCGGCTGTTTACCGTAGTTGCGAGACCGAAACTTTATGAAAATGAATCTTAATATTAATCCATATATAAAGCGCACCGGGTTATAAGCCGCACTGTCAGCTTTTGAGTAAATTTGTGGTTTTTAGGTGCGGCTAATAGTGCGGAAAATACGGTAGACGATGCAAGGCATTAGTGAGGTTATAAAGCTTTTGCCTGTTAAAGAAAGGAGCCTGATCCAATGCAGCAGAGACATTCAATGCGTGCCACGCATTAGTGGCTAAGAGGTATTAATGCGTGATAATATTATTTATCATTATTATAATATTATTGTCATTTCCATTAAGAAAGTGTTGACTATTGTTGCCAATGCCCTCAGATCAGGAGTGCGTTCCTCACACTTTGTGTGCGCAGTTGCAGCAAGCAGAACGAGGCTTTTATGAAGTTAAAAAAATGTTTTAGAAAGACTAGGCCTATATTTTCGTTAGGTAAAAAAAAGGTTCTGAATTTATTTCAATGAATATTAACTTGTTAACGTTATAATGCTCAAATAGGGACGAGGGCGGGGTGCACAGTGAAGCAGTGAACAATTTCGCGACAAAGATGAACCTTTATTGATTGATCTGCAGCCATGACAAAATATCAGACAATCTCCATTGTCAACGACAGGCAGGAAAATAAAGATAAACACATAGCCTATGTTGTAGGCATAGGCATAGGCTCATACATTTTTAAGTTGAAATAAAAAAATAAATAAAAAATGAGCCTCATAAGCCTTAGGCTGTCAATCACGCGCACAAACTTAAATTATACAATAACATATGTATGTCATCTATATTTAAACAAAAATAAATTAAATAGATAATAATAATAAATTACCTGCAACTTATTGGCCAAGGCAAATAGCTGAAGGGGGGAAATCAAACCCATCAGACTGCACTTTATCATCAAACTTGAATTATAATGAAAATAGACGGTCGCGACAAACAAAGCAGGCTAAATATCCTTACATTGTCGCCAATCGGAGATGCGCTTCACTTGAAAGCGAGGCCAAATAATTATTCACACATAGTAGTATATCTCGAATAGAAAAAAAACACAATAAACAACGCAATTGCCTTAATTCCTTTGCATTGTAGTGCGCCCAAACAACACGTAACCATCAAAATTATTCAGCTGACCGAACTCAATATAGGTTAGACATGGGCTTATTTGGTATAGCCTATAGGTAACGTAGACTAATTCGTTTAACATATCCAACCGTATGTCTACTTACTTTTTTTTTTGTTAGCACTATGCAGGAATAAAATGGCATCTACAGTGCCAGGATTCATGCGAGAGCGCCTGGCCTCTAAAATGCGCCCTGCTGCGCTGAAGGAGCGCTCACTTGCGCCACTTGTTGCTGGGACGCGGTGCCTGATGAATAATTGACTGTTTCAAAGAGTGCTGCTCGTTTTTCGTATGTGGGTAACAACATTTAACTATGTATATATATTTCCGAATTGGTTCAACCGCCAACCGCCCGCATCTATTTAAAATCTATTTTTACCCGCCCGACCCGCTGTTTATCCGCGGACTCCTCGGTTGTGTCCGCAAGCCGCGCATCTCTACACACCAGTGTACTGTGAGATATTGTTTGGTGTGCCGTGGGAAATTATGTAATTTCACCTAATTGGGTTAAAAATATTTTTTGTAAACCAGTAATTGTAATGCGCAAATAATGTGCTGTTGTTGAGTGTCTGTATTGTCTAAAGCTTGGCAGAGTAACAATGTAATACTCTAACATATCAGTAGGTGGCAGCAGGTAGCTTATTGCTGTGTAGATGTCGGGAACATGGTTTGTGGTGATCACAATATGCAGACGACAGCAGGAGGCAGTGTGCAGGTAAAAAGGTATATAACGCTTGAACCAAAAAATAAACAAAAGGCATTGAAGCTTAGGGAAGGCTATGCAAAACTAAACTAGAACTGAACTGGCTGCAAAGTAAACAAAAACAGAATGCTGGACAACAGCAAAGACTTACAGCGTGTGGAGCAGACGGCGTCCACAAAGTACATCCGTACATGACATGACAATCAACAACAAAATAGGAGCGCAAGACATGAACTCAGGAAAACACCAGTGACATGTCGTGACAGTAGACTACTTTGAGACAAGAGCTACATTGATGCATGGTTGTTTATGGTTTAAAGTCATATCCAACAATTGCGGGAACAACTTTTTAATTGTCAATATCGCCTGCTGAGTTTCATTTTTTTATGTTTTCTGTTGGTGGTGTGCCTTGGCTCAGAAAAGGTTGAAAAATACCGCCCTAGATAAAACCAATCTAATCAGTATCTGAAACAATCATTGACATTTTAGCTTTGTGTTGTGGCTTTACAAATCAAAATAGTGTAATATCTAATACTATAGCTCATTAATTATACATTAATGGGATTTTAACATTGCAATGTGTAAAGGGACAATAACAAAGTCAAAACAGTCTCAGTGTAATATTATAGTAGGTGGCCCCTTCGTAGGTGTTGGGATTAATGGAATATCCCAGATTGTATCCCTGGTGATTGGTTTGGGGAGAAGAACACATCGTTATCATTGTAGTTTGTTGTCACTTAAGCAATGGCTGTCAAGTATAATGCCACGTTTACAGCACAAGCTAACACTTCTAGTTGACAAGACAGTCTTAATGTGATAAATGTTCACAATTTACTGTGCAGTTGGTTAAGAGTACTACTGCACCACATCACTACTATTTTCAATCTCCACCTTTATGACACGGTTTGGCACTTGTAATCCCTACTTTGTCCTTTTTTGGGAGACAATTGGATGTGAAGTGGTTATATAATCAGAAAATCTCATGCCTTTTCCACTGTCAAAGTAGGAATACACACAGATTAGTTAAGAAGCAATGTGCACCTCTCTGTTTTCTTCTGGGAATTAGTCCATTATAAATCAAATGAAAGACAATTTTTATGTGATTTTAGAGTATTTTGGATTTACCCCAAATTCAGATCTTTGTAACTTCAAGCCGCAGGGCAATTCACTATATTGGTTTCACAGAGTACCGTATTTTCCGCACTATAAGCCGCGCCTAAAAACCACAAATTTTCTCAAAAGCTGACAGTGCAGTTTATAACCCGGTGCGCCTTATATATGGATTAATATTAATATTCATTTTCATAAAGTTTAGGTCTCGCAACTACGGTAAACAGCCGCCATCTTTTTTCCCCGTAGAAGAGGAAGCGCTTCTTCTTCTATGGTAAGCAACCGCCAAGGTAAGCACCCGCCCCCATAGAAGAGGAAGCGCTTCTTCTTCTACTGTAAGCAACCACCCGCCCCCGTAGAAGAAGAAGCCCCCGGATATTGCGTTTCATTTCATTTGTGTGTTTACATCTGTAAAGACCACAAAATGGCTCCTACTAAGCGACAGGTTTCCGGTTCATGAAAAGACGCAATCTCTCCATCCGCACACGGACTACTATTTCACAGCAACTGCCTAAAGACTTTCAAGAAAAGCTGGCTACTTTCCGTGCATATTGTAAAAACAAGATAGCTGAAAAAAAGATCCGGCCAGAGAACATTATCAACATGGACGAGGTTCCACTGACTTTTGATATTCCTGTGAACCGCACTGTGGATACAACGGGAGCACATACGGTGAATATTCGCACCACAGGGAATGAGAAGTCGTCCTTCACTGTGGTTCTAGCTTGCCATGCTAATGGCCAGAAACTTCCACCCATGGTGATATTCAAAAGGAAGACCTTGCCAAAAGAGACCTTTCCAGCCGGCGTCATCTTAAAAGCTAACTCGAAGGGATGGATGGATGAAGAAAAGATGAGCGAGTGGTTAAGGGAAGTTTACGCGAAGAGGCCGGGTGGCTTTTTTCACACAGCTCCGTCCATGTTGATATACGACTCCATGCGCGCCCACATCACGCTGGTTTTTAATATATTATTAAAGTTTGACTGACCTATCTGACTGTTTTTTTGACATTCCCTTTAGCGCAGTTAGATGCGGCTTATAACACGGGGCGGCTTATAGGTGGACAAAGTTTTGAAATATGCCGTTCATTGAAGGCGCGGCTTATAACCCAGGGCGGCTTATGGTGCGGAAAATACGGTATACTGTACCTCGGTTTTCGTACGCCCCATGTTACGGTTTTCGCCAGAAATTTTTACCAAAGTTTGCCGCGGTTTTTGTATCTTGTCTTGGTTATCATACGGCCAAACATTGCACGTAACACACTAATCCGTTTGCCTGCACATCATTCCGCCGAATCGTTTTCCATTTTGTATTGCAAGGTTAGTTTTTCTCTTTAAAAGGCATTTTACTTGTAATAATTGTGGGGTTTTGAGTGCAAGCAGTGATTACATACATTTCATTTCATTTCAATGGGTTGATTTGAGTTATTAGTGTTTGGTCATAGAATCAAATTAAGCAGGAGAGTTGAAGTACTATTATATAATTATTTTTTTTTAATAAAATGTGCCTTATGTGTTGATATTTTTGGCGTTATTAACAGATTGTTTGTTTGAAAATGCAAATTTGCTATGGGAAAAACTGATTTGGTTTTTTGTATGATTTGGTTTTCATCTGACCTCTTAGAACGGATTACTAAGAAAACCGAGGCACCACTGTACTGTATTTTTGTAATTAGTTTTACACTGGTTAAAGGGGAACATTATCACAATTTCAGAATGGTTAAAACCATTAAAAATCAGTTCCCAGTGGCTTATTATATTTTTCGAAGTTTATTTTCAAAATTTTACCCATCACGCAATATCCCTAAAAAAAGCTTCAAAGTGCCTGATTTTAACCACCGTTATAAACACCTGTCCATTTTCCTGTGACGTCACATAGTGAAGCCAACACAAACAAACATGGCGGAAAGAACAGCAAGCTATAGCGACATTAGCTCGGATTCAGACTCGGATTTCAGCGGCTTAAGCGATTCAACAGATTACGAATGTATTGAAACGGATGGTTGTAGTGTGGAGGCAGGTAGCGAAAACGAAATTGAAGAAGAAACTGAAGCTATTGAGCCATATCGGTTTGAACCGTATGCAAGCGAAACCGACGAAAACGACACGACAGCCAGCGACACGGGAGAAAGCGAGTACGATTTCGGCGATCGCCTTCTAACCAACGATTGGTATGTGTTTGTTTGGCATTAAAGGAAACTAACAACTATGAACTAGGTTTACAGCATATGAAATACATTTGGCAACAACATGCACTTTGAGAGTGCAGACAGCCCAATTTTCATCAATTAATATATTCTGTAGAGATACCCTCATGTCAGCAGGCCAGGGAAGCTAGGGTCGATATTCTTCTCTTGATCATCTTTGGTGGCATAAGGGACGGTGTGAGCCAAGACATCCAGGGGGTTTAGCTCGCTCGTCTGCGGGAACAAACTGCCGCCATTGCTTGCCGTGCTACCGAGGTCCTTTGTCCCTGAATTGCTCACACACTCCGGCAGATTCAATGGGGGTCTGGCGGCAGATTTCTTTGACTTTATGGTTGGAAATGCATCTGCTTTGAGTGTCGCAGGATATCCACACATTCTTGCCATCTCTGTCGTAGCATAGCTTTCGTCGGTAAAGTGTGCGGAACAAACGTCCAATTTCTTGACACTTTCGCATCTTTGGGCCACTAGTGCAACTTGAATCCGTCCCTGTTGGTGTTGTTACACCCTCCGACAACACACCGACGAGGCATGATGTCTCCAAGGTACGGAAAACAGTCGAAAAAACGGAAAATAACAGAGCTGATTTGACTCTGTGTTTGAGAAAATGGCGGATTGCTTCCCGATGTGACGTCACGTTGAGACTAGGGCTGCAGCTAACGATTATTTTTCTATCGATTAATCTATAGATTATTTTTTCGATTAATCGGTTAATCTATAGATTATTTTTTCGATTAATCTATAGATTATTTTTCCTTTTACCGATTATTTTTTTTATTTAAAATGAAGAGGAAAAAATAAATGTAGGCGAGTTTTTTCAAAAGGCATGGCTTTTATTTACAAAAAAAAAAGTATGGCCACTCAGTCAACATTGACAACAACATGACAAAATATTCTGTAACAATGTAAACATTTAAAACTTTTAACATTTAACAAAATTAAAAGTAGCTTATTTGCTTTTTAATGTGCAAATATAAAAGTAAACATCCAGTGCAAATCTTAATATTCTGGAATAGTATAAGCATTTAAAAAGTAAAAGTATTGCTTATTTTGCTTTAAAATGTGCAAAAATAAAGATAAACATCCAATACAAAAAAGTGCAAAACGGAAATATTCTGTAACAAGTGTAAACATTTCAACAAAAGTAAAAGTATTGCTTATTTGCTAAAATGTGCAAAAATAAAGCTAAACATCCAATACAAAAACGTGTACAGTGTAAACATTTCAACAAAAGTAAAAGTATTGCTTATTTTGCTTAATAACACAACAATGATAGTATGATTAAAGTGAAAGTTAATTGTTGGTTTGTACATAGTATATGTAACTGTTAATGTTGTAAAAGGTATTTGCACAACTAATTAACGTTAGCGTTTGTGACACGTCTTGTGCCGTGGGGTTCTTTCAGGACCGACAGACTGAACGCCAGACGGCTTTGCCAGGTTTACAATCTTTTAATTTTACACAAAGTCTTTTCTCTTCCAACTCTTTTCTCTTTCTTTCCTCGCTTTTCAGCTCCTCTTCCTCGCTCGCTCGTCGTCCCCTGTCTCTTGCGGCGTCGCTCCCGGCGCGCCCCGCCTCGCCGCTCGCTCGCCGCCGCCGCCTCTCCACAGCGTTAAAGAGGAGCGCGTCTTTGTAAACACTGAACAGGCACGCCAAACGCGCCTCTCAGAGCAAACGGTGCTTTAGTTTATGAATTTACAACGCAGATACAAATGACACATTCATGTTTTTGTGTAATAATGACAACGTATACGCACGCGGACGATTGACTTGTTGATGGTGATGGCAAGAACGCTGTCGGGGGTTTTCTTTTCAAATGTTCGTTCATAGCCGTTGTGCTGCTATGATAGGCCATTTCCGCTCGACACAGTGTGCATACAACATTATTAGGCCGTTTATTGAAATACTCCGACACTTTTGACGACTTTTGGCGTGCTTTTTTCCCCTCGCTCGCATCGTCTGCTTTGCGCTCCGCCATGACAGTAGTGTGACGTAAATATGCGACGCGCCGACGCACAAAAACAGCGTCGACGTATTTACGTAACCGATGACGTCGACTACGTCGACGCGTCGTTTCAGCCTTAGTTGAGACGTCATCGCTCCGAGAGCGAATATTAGAAAGGCGTTTAATTCGCCAAAATTCACCCATTTAGAGTTCGGAAATCGGTTAAAAAAATATATGGTCTTTTTTCTGCAACATCAAGGTATATATTGACGCTTACATAGGTCTGCTGATAATGTTCCCCTTTAATGTTACTGCGTACAGCATAGCCAAAGTGGTTGCCTGGATCTAGAAAACGTAAAGAGGTTTCAATAAAACACAGTTATTAACAGATGTTTTGCATTTACACTTGTCATTCATTTGAATATACAAGCGTGGAGTTGAAATATCTTTGAGTGACGGAGCCCACATTTTCTGTTAATTCCCAGAACAATACTTTTTAACCTCAGTCAGTTCTTTCTGCTTTTTGGGAACGCTCTCTTGCATTTCAGGCAAGTTTTTGGTTTTTCAGTTTCTCTTCAGCTCCCCTTGATAGTCTGCAGACAGCTCTTACTGGCAATCCAATCTTTGCTTTCATGCTGGCCAAAAGCAACACACACTGTATATGTGTACACATACTGACTCCATATGGACCGGGCCTCCACACACACTCATGCATGCACATACGGTATATACATTTTTCCACATGGTTTCAGACTCAGCCGTTTCATAAACACATAATCACATGTGCACAGAGTACTCACACGTTTTCATAGTCTTCTCTGCACTCATATTTCAATCCTCACACACATGTGGGCCCTCGGTAATCAATTCAAAATTAGAGAGAAAGCTGCTGCAAGAGCTGGAGTGTTGCTTGCCAACTAACTCTGAGGCCATACTTTTCTCGGTATGTGTGTGCGTGTGTTTTTCTATGTGTGAGGCAGAAAGAGCCAGCTTTTGATATTGAACCAACTTTGAGAGGCCTACAATGGGACAGTTCTTCTACTCGGCCCCTTTAAATTCAGCTTCAACCCCACTCGCCAAAAGCAGAGCTCAATTGCTCAGTGTTTTTTTTGGGCAGTCCTTTGGAACAAAACTATCTAACATACTATCAAATCTCTACGACTTGGCGGTTAGTGTCTTTTTCACTACTACCGTGGTTCTCTATATTAATTGCAGCTTCTACCTCTCCCAGCCACAGGGTGAAGCCACCAAAGTGGAGTCTGGTTTTGTGGCTCAGAGTTGTGGCTTCTTTCAAGCTGAGCTGGCCAATAAAAATAGCGATAGAGTTGTGATAAAGAAGGTTTAGTTATGATTGAAAATAAAGGTTGCACAAAAACTGATTCCTTAAAGATGGTTGAGTAATGAGGCAGATTTGTGTTTGCATGCAGAATGCTTTCAAAGCTACACTAGGATTTTGTCTACATTTGATGGCTTATGCAAATCTTATCTACTACTGTACATTGAACAAGATTTTTTACCGCACTCATGCATGTCACGCCAAACCTCAGCTAATCATGCAAGAGCCCTACTCAGATCAATTATAGACATCTGTTTTGCGGTTGATGCATTTTGCAACACTTAATCCACTAGATATAACCTCAGCAATGGTGCTAAGAGAAGAAGAATGTTCATTTGAAGAAAATTCATTGGATGGTATTTGAAGTAAGCCAACAAAGATTACCGTATTTTCCGCACCATAAGCCGCCCTGGGTTATAAGCCGCGCCTTCAATGAACGGCATATTTCAAAACTTTGTCCACCTATAAGCCGCCCCGTGTTATAAGCCGCATCTAACTGCGCTAAAGGGAATGTCAAAAAAACAGTCAGATAGGTCAGTCAAACTTTAATAATATATTAAAAACCAGCGTGATGTGGGCGCGCATGGAGTCGTATATCAACATGGACGGAGCTGCGTGAAAAAAGCCACCCGGCCTCTTCGCGTAAACTTCCCTTAACCACTCGCTCATCTTTTCTTCATCCATCCATCCCTTCGAGTTAGCTTTTATGATGACGCCGGCTGGAAAGGTCTCTTTTGGCAAGGTCTTCCTTTTGAATATCACCATGGGTGGAAGTTTCTGGCCATTAGCATGGCAAGCTAGAACCACAGTGAAGGATGACTTCTCATTCCCTGTGGTGCGAATATTCACCGTACGTGCTGCCGTTGTATCCACAGTGCGGTTCACAGGAATATCAAAAGTCAGTGGAACCTCGTCCATGTTGATAATGTTCTCTGGCCGGATCTTTTTTTCAGCTATCTTGTTTTTACAATATGCACGGAAAGTAGCCAGCTTTTCTTGAAAGTCTTTAGGCAGTTGCTGTGAAATAGTAGTCCGTGTGCGGATGGAGAGATTGCGTCTTTTCATGAACCGGAAACCTGTCGCTTAGTAGGAGCCATTTTGTGGTCTTTACAGATGTAAACACACAAAGGAAATGAAACGTAATATCCGCGCGCTTCTTCTTCTTCTACGGGGGCGGGTGGTTGCTTACAGTAGAAGAAGAAGCGCTTCCTGTTCTATGGGGGCGGGTGCTTACCTTGGCGGTTGCTTGCCGTAGAAGAAGAAGCACTTCCTCTTCTACGGGGAAAAAAATGGCGGCTGTTTACCGTAGTTGCGAGACCTAAACTTTATGAAAATGAATCTTAATATTAATCCATATATAAAGCGCACCGGGTTATGAGCCGCACTGTCAGCTTTTGAGTAAATTTGTGGTTTTTAGGTGCGGCTAATAGTGCGGAAAATACGGTATATGGTGGCCACAGTTTCACCCATGATTTGACTATTTTTGTTTGGTAAAATTTGCTTCAAAATTATAAAAAAATGAATGCCAAACTATTTTCCCAGGATAGTGTATGGAAGGGCTAAACAATTACCGTATTTTCCGGACTATAAGGCGCACTTAAAATCCTTTCTTTTCCTCAAAACTCGACAGTACGCCTTATAACCCGGTGCGCCTAATGTACGGAATCATTCTGGTTTTGCTTACCGACCTCAAAGCTATTTTATTTAGTAATGATAAGTGTGACCAGTAGATGGCAGTCAAACATAAGAGATACGTGTAGACTGCAATATGACTCAAGTAAACAACACCAACATATGTTCCATTGAAAATATAGAACATTACACACTGTGTTCAAAAATCGATCAAAATGTTTTAGTACGACTTTGGTAAGCTATGAAGCCGCATTGCTTGGTACTGTGCTTCAACATAAGAGTATTATTATGGTGTGTGTATAAGGTAAGACATATTATATTATTGTTTCGCAATATTATGCAAAAACAACTTTTTTTACCTTCTGGTACCCGCTGATCTGTATTTGGGATCTGCATAAGTCTTGAAAAATTGCGCGCTTCCGCCTCTGTAGTCCGCCATATTCGATAAGCTTCTTTTTTTCTCTATCTTCTTGTTATGGGACATTCATCCTCCACTGTTGCCATTTCTAATATAAAGTAGTGTAAAGTTCTTACTGATATCTGCCATGAAAGCGCTAAAACATACCGGTATAGTGAGTTTACATTATTCACCCAAGGAACTTTAGTTATTAGAGAGTTCCGGTCGGACGGTTTTTCACGGGACACATTTTTGGCGGATAAGAAGATGCTGGTCCGTTATTGATTTAAGTAAAGTCTGAATGTCATTAAAACAGTTAGCTCCATCTTAGACCGCCCACAAAACGGCGCATCCTGAAGCGACTGTCAGAAAGCGACTTGAAGATGATCCGTAAAACATCATATATGCAACATTTTAACCAAAGAACCACCATTACAAGTTATGTAGACCACAAGGAAGTGTTTTACATTTAGAAAAAAAAAATACTATGACTCCTTTTCATGCGCCTTATAATCCGATGCGCTTTATGTATGAAAAAGATAGTGTGATCGAACTGTGATCACGTGATAAACAAAAAGAACGTCCAACCTAATTTTTCCAACCGGGAAAAAAATGCACTTTTCTACACAATTCTACAGTAATGAGAAATACAAGTTTATATCCTTTTAAATGAATACTTGCATTAATAATATATATTATGATTACATAACATTATAAACACTGTATACTTGTTATCGATTATTTCTTAAGTTAAAGGGCATGATGTAGACAACAAATCGGAGTCTGTCTGCATAAAGCCAAGTATGTTTTGAAGTAAATTATTGCATATTAATGTGTAGCACCTTGAGATTAGAATATATTGATTGACTGTCTAAAAGTAACGTATTTTCCTTTAGTTGTTATTTTTGCAGTTTTATGCATTTTTAAGTATTATTTATAAAAACCGCGAATCGCAATCGCAATTTTGTGCAGCCCTAGTGTATGGCTTTAGTTATTTAAGGTTGTTACCAAAAACAGTATATTCCCTTATCCCAATATTTGGTTCATAGTAGGGATGTCCTGTTCAACATTTCTGGCCTCCGATCCTGATCAGATTTTTTGGGCTAAGATACAATATTTATAGGATAGATCATAGAGCTAAAAATGTTTCACCGCAAGTAACTAAAGTAAACACAATAACATATTTTTATAAAGCTTATCTTATTAAAGTTAGGATTTGCTAGTATTGTAGAAAATCAGATGATTTATTCACTTTGTGGTCGTGCTACAAAATAAAGTGGCTGGTGCACAAAAACTAAACAGTAACAAAAACAACCCACAAATGATTGTGTAAGACTTATAACAAGAAAAAAAATATCGATTTAACCACTTAAATATTGTTTATATATGATACCATACTAGGTATTGACAATATTGACATCTGAATGTATTACCTCTACTTTACATTGAAGTTTTAACGGTTAGCACACTTATTTCAACAGACTCTCGCGCCGTACCTGCCTTCACAACTCTAAAGACCGAATGCACAGTTTCTAGTTCTTCACAATAAAAGCGCTGTTTCATCTTGCCTGCGCTAACAAAATAAGAGTCTCAGAAAGCTGGCGTGCGCAAGCGAGCAAGCTACGGAGTTTGCCGCCAATGTATTTCTTGTAAAGTGTATAAAAAGGAGTATGGAAGTTGGACAAATAAGATGCCAAAAACCAACCACTTTCATGTGGTGTTGGACAGAAAGGAGGACTTTTTTTCTCCTCCATTTGAAAATGTGGACGTTATCATCCACTACTGTCTGATTCCAATCAATGCAAGTCATCACAATCAACTTACCGTATTTTCCGCACCATAAGCCGCCCCGTGTTATAAGCCGCGCCTTCAATGAACGGCATATTTCAAAACTTTGTCCACCTATAAGCCGCCCCGTGTTATAAGCCGCATCTAACTGCGCTACAGGGAATGTCAAAAAAACAGTCAGATAGGTCAGTTAAACTTTAATAATATATTAAAAACCAGCGTTCTAACAACTCTGTTCACTCCCAAAATGTACGGTAATGTGCAAATGTGCAATCACAAACATAGTAAAATTCAAAATAGTGCAGAGCAATAGCAATAACTTAATGTTGCTCGAACGTTAATGTCACAACACACAAAATAAACATAACACTCACTTTCTGAAGTTATTCTTCATTCATAAATCCCTCGAATTCTTCTCCTACGGTGTCCGAATTAAAAAGTTGGGCGAATTACGGGATCCAAAATGGCCGGCTCCGTCTCGTCGAAGTCATCAGAGTCAGTGTCGCTGTTGTTTTTCCAGCAGTTCCGTGAATCCTGCCTTCCGGAAAGCTCGGACCACAGTTGAGACCGAAATATCCGCCCAGGCATTTACGATCCACTGGCAGATGTTGGCGTATGTCGTCCGGCGCTGTCTCCCTGTCTTAGTGAAGATGTGTTCGCCTTCGGTCATCCATTGTTCCCACGCCGTTCGCAGTCATGCTTTAAATGCCTTGTTGACACCAATATCGAGCGGTTGGAGTTCTTTGGTTAATCCACCCGGAATGACGGCGAGTGTTGTATTTGTGTGCTTCACTTGTTTTTTGACACCATCTGTGATGTGGGCGCGTATGGAGTCGTATATCAACATGGACGGAGCTGCGTGAAAAAAGCCACCCGGCCTCTTCGCGTGAACTTCCCTTAACCACTCGCTCATCTTTTCTTCATCCATCCATCCCTTCGAGTTAGCTTTTATGATGACGCCGGCTGGAAAGTTCTCTTTTGGCAAGGTCTTCCTTTTGAATATCACCATGGGTGGAAGTTTCTGGCCATTAGCATGGCAAGCTAGAACCACAGTGTGTCGCTTAGTAGGAGCCATTTTGTGGTCTTTACAGATGTAAACACACAAAGGAAATGAAACGTAATACCCGCGCGCTTCTTCTTCTATGGGGGCGGGTGCTTACCTTGGCGTAGAAGAAGAAGCACTTCCTCTTCTACGGGGAAAAAAGATGGCGGCTGTTTACCGTAGTTGCGAGACCTAAACTTTATGAAAATGAATCTTAATATTAATCCATATATAAAGCGCACCGGGTTATAAGCCGCACTGTCAGCTTTTGAGTAAATATGTGGTTTTTAGATGCGGCTAATAGTGCGGAAAATACGGTATATTCTTGTCTTCATGAAAGAAAGGAATGTTAAACATGCTCGTATTATCATGAAACACCATTAACTTGTTAACAAAAACCTCTCTTTCATAAATAAATGTAAATTATATATCTGAAAGAGGTAAATCCCCTCCACTTGGTCCATTGAAAAGTAGCTCGCCTGCAGAAAAAGTGTAGGCAGCCCTATAGACGACGTGTTCTTTGCAACGTACTCTCAAGACATTAAGGAATCGTGTCTCCCTGAGCGTGCATCTCTTTTTAAAGGAATCTTTCACGTGAGTACAATCTTTACCATGTAAACACTGGGAAACCGCTGCGGTACAGTTCAGCTTGGCTCAGCAGCTCATCAGTCAAGGGCCAATCAGTTAAAAATGGCAATTGTCAGCCTCGATCCGATCTTATGCTCGGGATCAGGACATCTGTAGCTCACAGTAGTTAGAGGGAGTATCAATACGCAAATGTAGAACTTGGATCTCTCTCTCATTTGATAGGGAATAACCGAGGCCGTCCTAAAAATACCATGCAGGCTCAAAATGTAATAGGGAAATGAAATGTTTGCGCATGTGTTCCCCTCCTATGCAGATGTTCTACTGGCTTGTCCAGAGGTTCTCTGGATATCTGCAGCAAGATGGGTTTTTTTATCATTTAACCACAGTACGTTTTCTCAGAATCTGCACACAGGCTTTAGCAGTTACCATCCAATCTGCAAATTGCATGCTATCATGTATTCAGAATGTATTTGTGCCTGGCTTTTTGTGCACAATTGACATTTAGCTGCTAAGTTGGGAGTAAATGAAATGAGGTATTTATACTTTGTTAACAGAAATACTGATGGAGATTTTCAGAGCTCGGCGAATACGATGCTATACAGGAGAACATTAGTCTGAATGTATAAAATCATTTTGGCCAACTTGCCAAACCAACATGAGGCATACTTTTTTATTGAACACTTGTAAGAAAAAAAAATAGAAGCTTTTGGTTGGTGATTCACAATCACCCCTTTTAAAAAGCTCTTTGTGACGCAAGTAGTGTCTTTGTTATTAGTACTGCACCGATTTAAACAATCTGGTAAGATGCTTTGGAAGTCAGGGATGGTTGGGACAAGTGTACATATCTGTTGACGAAACCTGTTTCGGTCGGGCCTGCATCCCTAAGGTGTACACATTTATTTATTTGCATGGAAGGGTGAACATGAGGATATGTTTGATGTCCTTCGTGTGATTACATTTGTAATTTTCTCATGGGATTGATAAAGTCTACATGCCTGTCTCATAAAAGCCATTTACTCCACAGTACAAACATACTTCTAAGTCAGCAATACATGCATTTATGGCGGCAAATAAACTACATTTCTTACAAGTATAGTACCCGAAGGACGAGGAATTCCTAAACATGCTACGGTACACACCGTAGGAAGATATGCTTATCACTAACCGTACGCTAGAGCAAAGGTGCGTGGATCAATACAAATATCGACAGTAACGATACCAAGTAGTATACAATTTGGTCGATACCACAGTGGTTAGATCATACTTGCCAACCTTGAGACCTCCGATTTCGGGAGGTGGGGGGTGGGGGCGTGGTCGGGGGTGGGGCGGGGGGCGTGGTTGGGGGCGTGGTTAAGATATATATATATATATAAGAAATACTTGACTTTCAGTGAATTCTAGCTATATATATATATCTATATATATATATTATTACATAAAATAAATACTGGAATTTCAGTGTTCATTTATTTACACATATACACACACATAACACTCTTCTATCAATCAATCAATCAATCAATGTTTATTTATATAGCCCTAAATCACAAGTGTCTCAAAGGGCTGCACAAGCCACAACGACATCCTTGGTACAAAGCCCACATAAGGGCAAGGAAAAACTCACCCCAGTGGGACGTCGATGTGAATGACTATGAGAAACCTTGGAGAGGACCGCATATGTGGGTAACCCTCCCCCTCTAGGGGAGACCGAAAGCAATGGATGTCGAGTGGGTCTGACATAATATTGTGAGAGTCCAGTCCATAGTGGATCCAACATAATAGTGAGAGTCCAGTCCATAGTGGGGCCAGCAGGACACCATCCCGAGCGGAGACGGGTCAGCAGCGCAGAGATGTTCCCAGCTGATGCACAGGCGAGCGGTCCACCCCGGGTCCCGACTCTGGACAGCCAGCACTTCATCCATGGCCACCGGACCTGTGCCCCCCCCATCCACAAGGAACAGGGGAGCAGAGGAGAAAAGAAACGAAACGGCAGATCAACTGGTCTAACAGGGGGGCTATTTAAAGGCTAGAGTATACAAATTAGTTTTAAGATGGGACTTCAATGCTTCTACTGAGGTAGCATCTCTAATTGTTACCGGGAGGGCATTCCATAGTACTGGAGCCCGAATAGAAAACGCTCTATAGCCCGCAGACTTTTTTTGGGCTCTGGGAATCACTAATAAGCCGGAGTTCTTTGAACGCAGATTTCTTGCCGGGACATATGGTACAATGCAATCGACAAGATAGGATGGAGCTAGACCGTGTAGTATTTTATACGTAAGTAGTAAAACCTTAAAGTCACATCTTAAGTGCACAGGAAGCCGGCTACTCATTGTTGAGTTAAGGGTTGAATTGGCCATCCTTGTTCTATTCTCTGTCACTATTTCAGAACACACACATTATACAAATATACATTATAAAATCAATAAGAAAACGGGAGCTCTAATTTGGGAGTCTGAATTAGGATCAGAAGTTCCTATATAAACATTGCGCACTCACGTCGCCTTTTTGTATTGATTACTGCAGCTGTGCACTGGATTCATTCACAAATACAAACTACAACTCACAAACACTTTAGAGTTAGGCTCCACCATCAGAATGTGTACTTAAACTTATAAAGATCACATGGATATTATTCAGTGAGTTGATTCACCAAAACTAACCTGTTATACAGGAGGAAAAAGCACACAGGACGTTTCAATTGTTCACAGACTGGTCGCGCTCATCAGAATGACAAGACACTTCCGGTCTGCAGGTGATAGCATTCAATTGGGAAGAAACGCCCTACTGCCCCCTACTGACCAATGTGAATACTGATAAATGTGGAATGACAGCTCCAAAAACTAATTCAAACCACAAAATAAAATAAATAAATCAACACAAAAATGTGACACATTATGGGTGGGTCACATATGCATGTACAGTAGATGGCAGTACTGTCCTGTTTAAAAGTGTCACAACATTGCTGTTTACGGCAATGTTGTGAACAGGCTGTCAACACGTCACTCAGGTCCGCATGGAGCTGGAGGGGGCGTGGCCTCCAGCTCCGCCTGAATTTCGGGAGATTTTCGGGAGAAAATTTGTCCCGGGAGGTTTTCGGGAGAGGTGCTGAATTTTGGGAATCTCCCGGAAAATCCGGGAGGGTTGGCAAGTATGGGTTAGATCGATATTTCTTACTCTCAAATTTCTTTAAATAATTGTTGTTATTGTTTACAAACTCCGGAAAGAAGTCCCTAGACTCAGGGGGGCTTTGAGGACAAAAACCCAAAAGATATAGATCAGAGCCAATAGTAGGAACTCATTTAAATATTCATTGATATTGTTTCACTGTTATCCTGTGTTTTTGTCTGATTGTAATGGTGATCAAAAATGTAATCACTCAATGGTCTTCAACATTTTAAGTATTATCAGCATTGGTAGGACCATTACTGCCCCTGTAACTGTTTGATACTGAATCAAGTTTGATGTGTAGTGTCGCCCAAAACTAATGTGAGGTATCCAAACAACAGGAAAATAAGTGCTTTAGGGCTGCAGCTAACGATTATTTTTCTATCGATTAATCTATAGATTATTTTTTCGATTAATCGGTTAATCTATAGATTATTTTTTCGATTAATCTATAGATTATTTTTCCTTTTACCGATTTTTTTTTAATTTAAAATGAAGAGGAAAAAATAAATGTAGGCCAGTTTTTTCAAAAGGCATGGCTTTTATTTACAAAAAAAAAAGTATGGCCACTCAGTCAACATTGACAACAACATGACAAAATATTCTGTAACAATGTAAACATTTAAAACTTTTAACATTTAACAAAATTAAAAGTAGCTTATTTGCTTTTTAATGTGCAAATATAAAAGTAAACATCCAGTGCAAATCTTAATATTCTGGAATAGTATAAGCATTTCAAAAGTAAAAGTATTGCTTATTTTGCTTTAAAATGTGCAAAAATAAAGATAAACATCCAATACAAAAAAGTGCAAAACGGAAATATTCTGTAACAAGTGTAAACATTTCAACAAAAGTAAAAGTATTGCTTATTTGCTAAAATGTGCAAAAATAAAGCTAAACATCCAATACAAAAAAGTGTACAGTGTAAACATTTCAACAAAAGTAAAAGTATTGCTTATTTTGCTTAATAACACAACAATGATAGTATGATTAAAGTGATTAGTTAATTGTTCGTTTGTACATAGTATATGTAACTGTTAATGTTGTAAAAGGTATTTGCACAACTAATTAACGTTAGCGTTTGTGACACGTCTTGTGCCGTGGGGTTCTTTCAGGACCGACAGACTGAACGCCAGACGGCTTTGACAGGTTTACAATCTTTTAATTTTACACAAAGTCTTTTCTCTTCCAACTTCGCGGATCGCGCACCTGGGCACTATTGCGGCGTCGCTCCCGGCGCGCCCCGCCTCGCCGCTCGTTTGCCGCCGCCGCCTCTCCACAGCGTTAAAGAGGAGCGCGTCTTTGTAAACACTGAACAGGCACGCCAAACGCGCCTCTCAGAGCGAAACGGTGCTTTAGTTTATGAATTTACAACGCAGATACAAATGACACATTCATGTTTTTGTGTAATAATGACAACGTATACGCACGCGGACGATTGACTTGTTGATGGTGATGGCAAGAACGCTGTCGGGGGTTTTCTTTTCAAATGTTCGTTCATAGCCGTTGTGCTGCTATGATAGGCCATTTCCGCTCGACACAGTGTGCATACAACAACATTATTAGGCCGTTTATTGAAATACTCCCACACTTTTGACGACTTTTGGCGTGCTTTTTTTCCCCTCGCTTGCATCGTCTGCTTTGCGCTCCGCCATGACAGTAAAGTAGTGTGACGTAAATATGCGACGCGCCGACGCACAAAAACGGCGTCGACGTATTTACGTAACCGATGACGTCGACTACGTCGACGCGTCGTTTCAGCCTTAAAGTGCTTATTACATTTTAACGTAAGTGTAGATAGAACTATGTCACAACAGCTATGAACAGTACATTTGCATGTATATTAATATAGTTTTGAGAAAATAATGCTTCTATTTTCATTTATATACCAAATAATATATTGTGATATATATCGTTATCGCAGGAAGCTGCAATATATATCATAATCGTAATATAGATTTTAAAACATCGTCCATCCCTAACTGGCACACTTTCTTGTGACTTTTGTGGCAGGAAGGCCTTGCTTTATTATCATTTTGTTTTTTTTAGCGTTCGGGTTCTACCCCCTTACATGCAGCCAGGCAAGGTTACTATTTTCGGCCGGTCCATTTATAATTGATAGACTTGCCAGTTTCAATTATGCACCATTTTGTTATGATGGCGCAAAAGATGTGTCTGAGACACATCTGCCGGTAGAAAAAGAACCGGGGTGAATATTTTGAAACTAATTTGGGTCGGTCCTTTTGAGGGTTGTTTGAAGGGTTTGGTGGTTTTATTAGTCAATAGGTTCAGCTGGGTAAACTCTGATATGTGTGTGCCTAAACGTTCTGACATAATTCCGCTGGAATGTTTATTAAAGATATGCATAAACCTGCAACTTTAAATGGAAATTGTATTTTCACCTTTGACACACATATGGGTTTGTTTCTTCCACCTCTTTTTAACTATGTTTTTGGTGATTTTATTGGCTTGTGTCTCTGTTTTTATGCCGCCAGGCTCCCCCGCTCCTGCTGTGTTTGTTGTTTTCATAGAGCGTTACTGTTGTTAAAGGAGGTTAAAGGGACGTTATCGAGCGTGATGATGATATCACAGTTGGCAGGTACATGGCAGAAACAAATGGAAATGAAGTTTAAACTCCACAAACCATTTATTTCAGATTGTGATCACACTGCGAAATGTGTTTTTTTTTTTTCCACCAAAGCTTGTTTTGACCTGATATACCCTTGTTAGTCCTCTGGGTGTCATATTATCTTAGCCTGTCAGTTTATTACTTCTTTTTACACTTAATTTGATATTGAATGGAATTTATAGTTTGTCAGCTGTTGCTGTTTAGGGTTTTATGAGAATCCACCCATTTGTTACATGAACATTTCATTTATTTCCTTTCACATAATTGTTGCTCTGTATGCTGCATTTAATGCAATGTCTGCTTACAAGTGGTAATTAACCTTTTGCCATCCTGCTTCGAGGATGGTACATAGACCGAGCACAATTATATTTAACAGGACAGGAACTGGTGTCTGGGAGTGGGCGCCAGCTCTGAGCAACACCATGGTAATGCACTTTCTCCACTCTCATCACTAATGCTACAATTACCTCAATTGGTGCAAAATGTGTCTAGAAGAGGTAGATTATCTATTGCCACTAGATTACCGTTGACCGAGTAGCATATCTACATTCATGATTAATTAAATGAACATGATTGTTTTAAGAATGCATTTTAGATCAACTGATTTTTCAAGATGGTTCAAAGAGATGGTGTAAATTAATTACCGTATTTTTCGGACTATAAGTCGCAGTTTTATTCATAGTTTGCGACTTATATATGTTTTTTTCCTTCTTTATTCATACCTGCCAACTACTCCGGTTTTCCTGTAATTAGTACGGTTTTCATCAACCTATTCCGGGTTACGGTTGCAGTGATAAAAAATAAGTTTTTTCATTAATTAAATTTATTTTTTATTTTTAAAGTTTTATTCACGAAATCGCGTAACAACAATGACAATCGACACTGCTTCCCGTAACTTCCTATCGAGCCATTCCGAATGCCATGCGCGAGGCTATTTATAGCACCGCTGCCAAGCACGAGGCACCTGTTGCCATTGTTTCCAAACGAGCGAACGATCATGGAATCAGCCGGAGAAAAATCGCAAACGAGTCTTAAACCGAAAAGAAAACCGCAGTCATTCCGTGAAGAATATTCAAAAGCCTATCCGGGAATAATGATCCGTTCCAAAAAGGGTGAAAACTACGCGAATTGCACCTTGTGCAGACAAGATTTTTCGATCGGACACGGAGGAATTAGCGATGTAAAAGACCACGTCGGGACAAAAAAACACAAGTCTAATGCCGTTGCTAGCGATACAAGTGGAAAACTTTCAACGTTTTTGGGATTTTAGCCACAAAAAGGTAATGACACCAATGTTATCTATTGGAATTGTTTAGTACTGTTATACTGTTAAAAGTGTTTATACTATTTATGCTTTCAAGTCCAAGTTGAAGAAATCTTGTTAAATGTTGACAGCATAACTACCAAAATACAGAAGTATGTCCTTAATATTTTTGCAGTGCTATTTCTGTTGAAAAGTTCAAATGATTACATTAGAGATGTGATGTGCCACTTTTCAAGTGTCTGATGGCTTCAATTAATTTTGATTAATTTTTCATATTTTGAATTCTTTTGAAAGGCTTACAAAAAAACTACATTTGAATTGTAATTCCATGCTATTGACAGGACTATTAATTTTAATGAAGTTAGCTTACCATGTTTACAGTATGATAATTGTGATAGAAATGTGAATTTTAGGCACAGAATATTTTTTACAATTGAACAAGGCAGTAGATTATACAAGCTTGGACAGAAAGTTAATAATGACACCAATTTTTTTTTTTATGGAATTGTTTAGTACTGTTTTACCATTTGTTTACTGTAAAAAGTGTTTATACTGTTTATACTTTCAATTAACAAATTGAAGTCTTGTGAAAGGTTGACAGGATAACTGGCATTAACTGTCAAAATAATTTCAAACTATTGAAGTTAGCTTACAGAATAAACATGTCAATCAACCCATATGATTTTTGCTGTAATATTTTTGTTTTGAAAAGTCACTGTGACTGATAGAAAAGTGATGGTTTTAGCAACATTTTAACCTGTCTGAATGCTAATAATCATTTTGCGTCGGGGGGCGAAGCCTGAACCCCCCCACCAGGACTTTGTCCTGGACCTACCGGGGCCTGCGGCCCCTGGACCCTGGCTACTAGGTTTTTCTGATTTCAAAAGTTGGCAGGTATGTTTATTATGCATTTTCGACAGGTGCGACTTATACTCCGAAAAATACGGTAATTAGTTCAGGAGAGGCATACATAATATATTATTGATGTAATAGTAAACAATATAATAATACACCACAGTAACATTGCAGATGGTTGGTAATACCGTTTAATTTTTTAATTACCGAAAAAACGTCATTTATTGAAGGAGAACTGCACTTTTTTAAAATTTTTGCCTATTGCTCACAATTCTTATTTGAGACAAGAAGACTGATGTGTTTTTTTTAATGTGTTGTAACTCGTAACTAAATGTAAATTAGTCAGTTTACAATGGAGCAATGGGAAGTCCTCTTTTATGCCCAAAAGACCCTCTGAAAAAATATCCAAAAAACGCCCAACAATACTCACATTTCGTGACTTGAATTTTAACCGTGCATTAGTGATATTGTTATTATAAGCGCTAACGCAGACAAACTATTATTAGCGACGCATTGTCAACATGCTTGTTGCTGCTATGTTTACATGAGCTGCATTCTTGCCTCTAAGCTCATTAAAGTTTATTCTAAATCATGAATAAGGTCTCTCACGTCGATCGTAGAAAAATGAGGACATAATCGGACAAATTGGTCAACTTTGGCATCCAATTTAGACTCGAAAGTGGCGAGAAAGACACAAAAAGAGGTTTGGTTCTACCCCCGTTTTTTTCCGCAAGGATTATGAGTCATTCTCCATCTATCTCTCATATATAATACAGTTATCTTTACAATGTCTTTACAATGTCACGTCCAGCTCATTAAATATGCTTGGTGGTCAAGCCAGCGTTTATTCTCAATGGATATTAGGCGCCATTTAGCCTTTCTCGAAGAAACATGCCCTATGCGTGCGTTGTTTTCGACTGTACGAACCGTTCAAATCACGAAAAGGATAAACGTTTCTTTAGAGTTCCTCGAAAGGTAATCAAGAAGGGCAGAAGAGTGATAGATTTTCCAAAACAACGACGGAAAAAATGTACTGTGGGAGGAAACGTCTTCCATAGTCCAGTTGCCACAGACAGGTCAGTATGTTGTCTTTCATCTTTATAAAGACGGCCAATAAGCATTTTATTTTTAAGATAGCAGGGTCATTCTAGAGCTGGTCAATAGGCACCTATGAGTGCAGGATCTTTCTGATATAGGCCAGTGTCTGGCCATAGATGGCTCAGTTTATGATTGTCAGAATCTTGAACTAGATTCTGCAATTAATGGGAAGCTGGGGCAGGTAGGCCAAGACGGGGGTGATGTAATATGACTTATGGGACCATTGGACTAGGGATGTCCCGATCCAGGTTTTTGCACTTCCGATCCGATACCGATATTGTTTTTGCACTTCCGATCCGATACCGATACTGACCGATACTGGCCTATCCGAGCATGTATTAAAGTTTAAAGTTATTTAGCCTACTTAGTTGTCAGAATCATGTTGAAAAGGGTTTTAGTACTCTTGATAACAACTAGCCAGCTGAATTAGGGGAGTTTGAATAATACACAATGGTTGGTAACAAGAAACTGACCTGTTTATTCAAGAATAAACACAAAATAGACAAAATTATACATGACAAACAGAAATGGCATCATTGAAAATAGGGCTGGGCGATATGGCCTTTTTTTAATATTGCGATATTTTAAGGCCATGTCACCATACACGATATATATCTGGATATTTTGCCTTAGCCTTAGACTTGATGCATATAATCACAGCAGTATGATGATTCTATGTGTCTACATTAAAACATTTTTCTTCATACTGCATTAATATATGCTACTTTTAAACTTCCATGCAGAGAAGGAAATCACAACTAAAAAAAATCAAAACATTTTTCATACGGTGTTGATCTGGAAATGTTTGCCTCGGCATTTTGATGGTGTGGTCATGTGGCACCGAATGGAGATAAGCGTCTCGACAGACGTTACAATATTTGAACAATGATGACGAAAACGGTTTTCTCTGTCGTGTTCGTGTGTCGAAAATTGTTATGCGCTTATTTTTTTATTTGATTTTGTGCGTGGCAGAGATTTGCCGTGCGCAGAGGCGCGCACCTTAGAGGGAGCGTTGCTCGCACGGCTCCGCTAGCATCACAGCTAACGTTAGCCATGCTGCTACCTCTCTGCTCGGGGAGGGCGTATACGTATGTGACGTTTGACGTGACAGTATGTGACGTATGACGTGACAGTATGTGACGTATGACGTGACAGTATGTGACGTGTGTAAGAAGGTGCGCTTGCTGTCTGTGAGAGGGAGACACAGGAAAGAGTGAGAAGAGCCTGTCGTGTAATGCCAGCAGCTAAAAGCAACTGCGTGAGAATCCACAGACCTGTGGATGTGTTGAAGGTGTGCTGGAAAATGCGGGACGGAAATTAGGGAGCAGCAGAAAAGTGGAATGTATTATTTAAATCGGTGCGTTGGAAAACACGGACCGGAGTTTTTTAAAAACTGGATCTGGATCGGCATTTTCCCATGCCTTGCCGATACGCATTTTTTGGCAAATATCGGTGGCCGATCCGATCCAAATATCGGATCGGGACATCCCTACATTGGACCCGGTTTAGGATTTGTTTTACTAGTTAAGCAGCTTACAATTAGCATTCTGAACAAATTGTAGTTAGTTTGTAAATATTTAGGGTCCGATCTACTAAAGGTCTGCATCTACTATAACACATGCAAACTTTATAGCACTACTACTACATCTACTACTACTACACTTATGCACAGAGGATATATGTATATATATATATATGTTTATGATATCAACATTTTGTAAGTGTAGTTTTTTTCTTCTACTTTTGCTTTGGCGGGTCTGAAATTAACTCCGCGTGGTGCGGGACCGCAATGTGGGGGCGTGGAGTATGATAAAGTGGCGAGAATGAGGGAGCAGTGAAGTGAGTTCCACTTCGTAGTAAATAAGAGGAATTCTTTTTTTCAAAATCCTATTAACTGTTTTAGTTATGTTGCTAACAAACAGACCAAAAAACCCTGGCAAAAAAAACAGAGGAAAAGCACCTGCTGCTACTTGATTAGCTACCATCACCCGGAAAAGATGAAGCCAGCGAAGCTATACGTCATTTTGCGAGGTATTTACATTTTTTAAAGTTAAAATGTGAGTCAACATTTCTGAGGAACTGCATTTTCAAAACTGGTAGAAACAAAATGTCCACTGTATAGGTAACTGCTTCTCCGGAAGAGAGACACAATTAATGTTCTGCACAATTTTTTGCACTTAAATGTATTTGTTCAATTACAGTAAGTATGGTCATCCTAAACATTCCTGTCACTTCATTTTAAACAATATGACATTTTTAAATCTTTTTTTTTTTTTTACATATATCACAATAATATTGCACTGTGAGATTTTGATATGGATACATCCTGTCGGAGGCAGATATTTACATATATCCGAATTTAAGTGTTACTTCTTTTATTTCATAATCATATTACAAAAGAGCTAGTGTTTTTCTTACAATTGTGGTCTTTTGGTTGTCTGCAAAAACTGTGTGCTTAATCTTGAATGAGGAATGTAAGAAAGAGAGACACTCCTTTCTCTTATCTAGCCTTATGTCCAGGTGCGGAGGACAATGGGCATGTGTTTTGGCTGGAGGGACATGACTGCGAGGGTGGGAGAGAGAGAGACTTAAGAGGGGAGAGGGTTTTTCGGGGGGGGGGGGGCAGACCATCTTGGCGGCGCGATTGAATGTTCTATGCTGGACTGGTCTCAATGTATATGCAAAGCTTTGCAAATATATTACAAAATACCTATTCTGTCTCTGGTGGTTTTTCTACTCAGCTTTAAGTGTCGTAAAGAGCTTGGGAGCGACTTGTGACTTGAATTCCCTGGGAGGAACAACTGGTCCAAACGCAACAATCCCTACATCCATCCATCCATCCATCTTCTTCCGCTTATCCGAGGTCGGGTCGCGGGGGCAGCAGCCTAAGCAGGGAAGCCAGACTTCCCTCTCCCCAGCCACTTCGTTCAGCTCTTCCTGTGGGACCCCGAGGCGTTCCCAGGCCAGCCGGGAGACATAGTCTTCCCAATGTGTCCTGGGTCTTCCTCGCGGCCTCCTACTGGTCGGACGTGCCCTAAACACCTCCCTAGGGAGGCGTTCGGGTGGCATCCTGACCAGATGCCCGAACCACCTCATCTGGCTCCTCTCGATGTGGAGGAGCAGCGGCTTTACTTTGAGCTCCTCCCGGATGGCAGAGCTTCTCACCCTATCTCTAAGGGAGAGCCCCGCCACCCGGCGGAGGAAACTCATTTCGGCCGCTTGTACCCGTGATCTTGTCCTTTCGGTCATAACCCAAAGCTCATGACCATAGGTGAGGATGGGAACGTAGATCGACCGGTAAATTGAGAGTTTTGCCTTCCGGCTCAGCTCCTTCTTCACCACAACGGACCGATACAGCGTCCGCATTACTGAAGACGCCGCACCGATCCGCCTGTCGATCTCACGATTCACTCTTCCCTCACTCGTGAACAAGACTCCGAGGTACTTGAACTCCTCCACTTGGGGCAAGATCTCCTCCCCAACCCGGAGATGGCACTCCACCCTTTTCCGGGCGAGAACCATGGACTCGGACTTGGAGGTGCTGATTCTCATCCCAGTCGCTTCACACTCAGCTGCGAACCGATCCAGTGAGAGCTGAAGATCCTGGCCAGATGAAGCCATCAGGACCACATCATCTGCAAAAAGCAGAGACCTAATCCTGCAGCCACCAAACCAGATCCCCTCAACGCCTTGACTGCGCCTAGAAATTCTGTCCATAAAGGTTATGAACAGAATCTGTGACAAAGGGCAGCCTTGGCGGAGTCCAACCCTCACTGGAAACGTGTCCGACTTACTACCGGCAATGCGGACCAAGCTCTGGCACTGATCATACAGGGAGCGGACTGCCACAATCAGACGGTCCGATACCCCATACTCTCTGAGCACTCCCCACAGGACTTCCCTTGGGACACGGTCGAATGCCTTCTCCAAGTCCACAAAACACATGTAGACTGGTTGGGCAAACTCCCATGCACCCTCAAGGACCCTGCCCAGAGTATAGAGCTGGTCCACAGTTCCACGACCAGGACGAAAACCACACTGTTCCTCCTGAATCCGAGGTTGGACTATCCGGCGTAGCCTCCTCTCCAGTACACCTGAATAGACCTTACCGGGAAGGCTGAGGAGTGTGATCCCACGATAGTTAGAACACACCCTCCGGTTCCCCTTCTTAAAGAGAGGAACCACCACCCCGGTCTGCCAATCCAGTGGTATCGCCCCCGATGTCCACGCGATGCTGCAGAGTCCCTATCTAATCTAATTACAATCCCTACACTGGATTGTAATTTTTAGGCTATATTTGATACCACAAACCAGAGCTGTTCACTCTCCATGAGGTGACTGTTAAAGAATTGGCAGTGCATGGTCAAAATCTGATTAAAATGTCCCTAAAATTTCAAATATCAAACAGGATTAAAATATGGGAAAAATAACCTTTGCAGAGACTAACTCTGTTCAAAGTCATCTAGCTCATGGCTTCCTCCCCGCTGTTCTCATGTCCATGTTCATGAGGAATCTATTGTTTGACTAGATATTTAAGAACATATCTCCTTGACCTTGTGACTGTATCAGGGACCCACTCGCTAAATCTAATCCAATAAAAAGCTTATCACCCCGTTCTAATTCCTTAGTTGTGTCTTGTTTTTGTCGGTCTATTTTCAGCTGCATGTTTCTGTGGAATCCATGATGCTGGTTCCCCCTTGTTCTTGCTCTAACCAGAGCTTGTGACCATAAGTAGAATAGAATAGATGTTTATTGCACAGTAAGTACAGGACAGTACAGATACATTGGAATTATTGTGCGTTTCTCCCTGAGTCAACTTCTACAAAAACAAGAGTTAGAAAATAAATTGGCATCGTAAGAAAAAAAAAGGCGGGGAGGTACACATACACACAAAAAATGAGTATGAAGTAAAAAAAAAAAAAATAGATATGTTGTATTAATAGGTAAGAAGGTAGAAACAGTGTCACTAATACAAGCAAATAAAATAAAATAATATCAATAAAGAGGGGAACATTGTAAAATGAAATAAAACAAGTAAATATGTTTTCTTATTGCACTTAGTTCAATCAATCAATCAATGTTTATTTATATAGCCCTAAATCACAAGTGTCTCAAAGGGCTGCACAAGCCGCAACGACATCCTCGGTACAAAGCCCACATAAGGGCAAGGAAAAACTCACCCCAGTGGGACGTCGATGTGAATGACTATGAGAAACCTTGGGGAGGACCGCATATGTGGGTAACCCCCCCCCCCTCTAGGGGAGACCGAAAGCAATGGATGTCGAGTGGGTCTGACATAATATTGTGAGAGTCCAGTCCATAGTGGATCCAACATAATAGTAAGAGTCCAGTCCATAGTGGATCTAACATAATAGTAAGAGTCCAGTCCATAGTGGGGCCAGCAGGACACCATCCCGAGCGGAGACGGGTCAGCAGCGCAGAGATGTTCCCAGCCGATGCACAGGCGAGCGGTCCACCCCGGGTCCCGACTCTGGACAGACAGCACTTCATCCATGGCCACCGGACCTGTGCCCCCCCCCCCCCCCCCCCCCCCCACAAGGAATAGGGGAGCAGAGGAGAAAAGAAAAGAAACGGCAGATCAACTGGTCTAACAGGGGGGCTATTTAAAGGCTAGAGTATACAAATGAGTTTTAAGATGGGACTTAAATGCTTCTACTGAGGTAGCATCTCTAATTGTTACCGGGAGGGCATTCCATAGTACTGGAGCCCCAATAGAAAACGCTCTATAGCCCGCAGACTTTTTTTGGGCTCTGGGAATCACTAATAAGCCGGAGTTCTTTGAACGCAAATTTCTTGCCGGGACATATGGTACAATGCAATCGACAAGATAGGACGGAGCTAGACCGTGTAGTATTTTATACGTAAGTAGTAAAACCTTAAAGTCGCATCTTAAGTGCACAGGAAGCCAGTGCAGGTGAGCCAGTATAGGTATATATATATGTATATATGTATATAAAGGTATATACAGTATAGGCGTAATATGATCAAACTTTCTTGTTCTTGTCAAAAGTCTAGCAGCCGTATTTTGTACCAATTGTAGTCTTTTAATGCTAGACATAGGAAGACCCCAAAATAATACGTTACAGTAGTCGAGACGAGACGTAACGAACGCATGAATAATGATCTCAGCGTCGCTAGTGGATAAAATAGAACAAATTTTAGCGATATTACGGAGATGAAAGAAGGCCGTTTTAGTAACACTCTTAATGTGTGACTCAAAGGAGAGAGTTGGGTGGAAGATAATACCCAGATTCTTTACTGATTCGCCTTGTGTAATTGTTTGGTTGTCAAATGTTAAGGTGGTATTATTAAATAAATGTCGGTGTTTAGCAGGACCGATAATCAGCATTTCCGTTTTCTTGACGTTGAGTTGCAAGAAGTTAGCGGACATCCATTGTTTAATTTCATTAAGACACGCCTCCAGCTGACTACAATCCGGCGTGTTGGTCAGCTTTAGGGGCATGTAGAGTTGGGTGTCATCAGCATAACAATGAAAGCTAACACCGTATTTGCGTATGATGTCGCCTAGCGGCAGCATGTAAATACTAAAGAGTGCAGGGCCAAGAACCGAACCTTGAGGAACTCCGCACGTTACCTTAACATAGTCCGAGGTCACATTATTATGGGAGACGCATTGCATCCTGTCAGTAAGATAAGAGTTAAACCACGACAAAGCTAAGTCTGACATACCAATACATGTTTTGATACGCTCTAATAAAATATTATGATCGACGGTATCGAAAGCAGCGCTAAGATCAAGAAGCAGCAACATAGATGACGCATCAGAATCCATCGTTAGCAGTAGATCATTAGTCATTTTTGCGAGGGCTGTCTCCGTAGAGTGATTTGCCCTGAAACCGGATTGAAAAGGTTCACAGAGATTGTTAGACACTAAGTGTTCATTTAGCTGCTGTGCGACAATTTTTTCGAGGATTTTCGAAATAAAGGGACACATTGCACACATTTTTCTTATTGGACAGTAACACTGTATTGTGTGACAGTAAAAATGTAGCTGGACCAGTAAATTGAGAGCTTGAGACAGGATTTGACTCCCAACCCGGAGGGCACAACCCACCCATTTTGTTGCCATCAGAGAACCTTGGGCTCCAATTTTAAAGATGTTATTATTTATCCTATAAGCTTCACACGTGTCTGCGAACAGCCCAAACAATTTCTCAAGGTCACAGTTTGATGAGATCCTCAAGACGTCTGCAAATAACTGAGATGAGATTCTAAGGCTACTGAACTGGGCACTGTCAATTTCCACAAACACAATCATAGGTTTTAAGAGCGTATTCTACATATTTTTTTACCTAAGTTAAGCATATTCAAGCATAACAAATGTTAAATAAGGTAAACATGTCAATACCACACTAGTATTGGCACTAAATGAGATTTCATGTCTAGAGGGCTCAAATAATGTTTAAGAAATATATATTTTGGGTCGTAAAAACAAACAACTTCGATTTTAGCACGTAATTAGTTTTGGAAATACCTTTTTATTGAAGCACATTTCTTCATAAGAAACAATGTGAACATGACTAACGAGGTCCAGCCTCGACAAAAGTCTACATTTCAGTTAAAATCGGTACCGTGGGACAACGCCGTGGCTACTTACTGAATGTTTCAAACCTCACATCGCTTGACCATTGCTTTTTTTGGACCAAATTGATCTAAAAAAAAAACTCTAATTGTTGTAGGAAGGCTAAAAAACACTTAAAAAGCACACAAAGTAGCAATTAGCACAGTAGCCAACAGCAGCATTGTGCTGACTGAATGAGCAGTGAGCACCGGAGACAATGGCTCGATGAAATGATTGTACACAAAGCATATTTTCATTCTGTCTGTGGTTTGCAAATAGAGAAAATGTGTACAGTAAAGAGTTCATTAATTAAGGTTCCACTGTTTATTCCTCTTTTGCGGATGTTAATTGACCAGGCTCAGGCCCAGAACCAATTAACAGCGATAAAAGAGGATTCACTGTAGTAACAAAGGGTGGCATTATACTTTTTTCCAGTCTGACCAGCAGTCATAGGAGCTGTACTGTATATAAAGGGTTGCTATGTACAGTCAGAGGTGGGTAGAGTAGCCAGAAATTGTACTCAAGTAAGAGTACTGTTACTTTAGAGATTTATTACTCAAGTAAAAGTAAGGAGTAGTCAGGCAAATATTTACTTGAGTAAAAGTAAAAAGTATGTTGTGAAAAAACTACTCAAGTACTGAGTAACTGATGAGTAACATACACACACATATCATATATATATATATATATATATATATATATATATATATATATATATATATATATATATATATATATATATACATATACATATATATATACACACACATATATATACACACATATATATATATATATATATATATATATATATACACACATACATATATATATATATATATATATATATATATATATATACCCACACACATATATATATATATATATATATATACATTGATATATACAGTATATAATTTATATTTATTTATTTTGTCGTTTTTGTTTACATGTTAAAGGTGTTTTAATGAATATACATGCATGTTTAACACATATAGATTCCTTTCTTTCATGAAGACAAGAACATAAGTTGGTGTATTACCTGATTCTGATGACTTGCATTGATTGTAATCAGACAGTAGTGATGATAACGTCGACGTTTTCAAATGGAGGAGAAAAAAAGTTCCTCCTTTCTGTCTAATACCACATGAAAGTGGTTGGTTTTTGTCATCTTGTTTGTCCAGCTTCCATATTCCTTTTTATACACTTTACAAGAAATACATTGGCGTCAAACTCCGTAGCTTGCTAGCTTGTTTGCGCTGGCTTTCGGAGACTCTTGTTTTGAAAGCGCAGGCGCGATGGAGCGGCACTTTTATTGTGAAGACAGGAACTGTGCAGTCAGTCTTTAGGCTTTTGACGGGATGTACGGTTGAAATAAAAAAGGGTCTTTTTTCCTTCACACTTTTGATTGATTGATTGAAACTTTTATTAGTAGATTGCACAGTACAGTACATATTCCGTACAATTAACCACTAAATGGTAACACCCCGATAAGTTTTTCCACTTGTTTAAGTCAGGTCATGTGACCGCCTGGCTCTGTTTGATTGGTCCAACGTCACCAGTGACTGCATCTGATTGGTGGAACGGAGTGAACGTCACCAGTGACTGTATTTGTTGAAACGCAGGCACTATGAAGGTCTGTCTGACAGACCAAAACAAACAAAGCGTGCATTAACAGATCGATAAAAATTAGTAGCGAGTAGCGAGCTGAATGTAGATAAAAGTAGCGGAGTAAAAGTAGCGTTTCTTCTCTATAAATATACTCAAGTAAAAGTAAAAGTATTTTGCATTAAAACTACTCTTAGAAGTACATTTTGTCCCAAAAGTTACTCAAGTACCGTATTTTCCGCACCATAAGGCGCCCTGGGTTATAAGCCGCGCCTTCAATGAACGGCATATTTCAAAACTTTGTCCACCTATAAGCCGCCCCGTGTTGTAAGCCGCATCTAACTGCGCTAAAGGAATGTCAAAAAAACAGTCAGATAGGTCAGTCAAACTTTAATAATATATTAAAACCAGCGTGATGTGGGCGCGCATGGAATCGTATATCAACATGGACGGAGCTGCGTGAAGACAGCCACCCGGCCTCTTCGCGTAAACTTAAACTTACCTTAACCACTCGCTCATCTTTTCTTCATCCATCCCTTCGAGTTAGCTTTTATGATGACGCCGGCTGGAAAGGTCTCTTTTGGCAAGGTCTTCCTTTTGAATATCACCATGGGTGGAAGTTTCTGGCCATTAGCATGGCAAGCTAGAACCACAGTGAAGGATGACTTCTCATTCCCTGTGGTGCGAATATTCACCGTACGTGCTCCCGTTGTATCCACAGTGCGGTTCACAGGAATATCAGTTGCTGTGAAATAGTAATCCGTGTGCGGATGGAGAGATTGCGTCTTTTCATGAACCGGATCCTTGTCGCTTAGTAGGAGCCATTTTGTGGTCTTTACAGATGTAAACAGGAAATGAAACGTACGGTAATATCCGCGCGCTTTTTCTTCTTCTACGCGGGCGGGTGGTTGCTTACAGTAGAAGAAGAAGCGCTTCCTGTTCTATGGGGGCGGGTGCTTACCTTGGCGGTTGCTTGCGTAGAAGAAGAAGCGCTTCCTGTTCTACCGGGAAAAAAGATGGCGGCTGTTTACCGTAGTTGCGAGATCGAAACTTTATGAAAATGAATCGTAATATTAATCCATATATAAAGCGCACCGGGTTATAAGGCGCACTGTCAGCTTTTGAGAAAATTTGTGGTTTTTAGGTGCGCCTTATAGTGCGGAAAATACGGTAGATGTAACGGAGTAAATGTAGCGCGTTACTACCCACCTCTGTGTACAGTATATGCATGTGTTACTACTAGCGGGATGCATTCTGTATGAAAATGCACGCCATTCTCCCTTCTGTCGTTCTTGTATCTGTTCCCAGTATTTACAGTAAATCATTACACAATCATTTGGTTTGGACTGGGCTTTGTCTGACCTGAAGCAGAGCGAACTTTCTCACTGCAGACTTGTGGAAAGTGCATCGTTAAACAGACACTGATTTATGTTTTTGCACAGTAAATATAATCATGTCTGTCTGTTCCCCGTGCCAATTCGATGTATTCCCTCTCTTATTTTTCCAAAAAATTGGTTTCTCTTCATCGCTAATTTTCCATCGATACTGTGTTATCTACTTTTCACTCTGTCAGCTCAGTATATGAGAATGGGCTGAAGCTTGGAGTTCCCAGCAGTGACTCACTTCTCTAGCCATTCGGGGGTCGGTGTGTGGGACAATCGCTATGTGTGGGTGGGTGGAAATGGATGGTCGGGGGGGGCGTGTGCTTCCAAATATTTTTCCTTCCTGCTTAACACATGGCGGAAGCTTTTTCTTAAAGGTCATACGTCGGTGAGTGTCCTACATGAATTGTGTAAAAACAAACACGGGTGACTATCAAAGTACGTGGATGTACACAAATCATTATGATTATTGCTAATGGCAAGTTGTAAGGCGGAATAGAATAAAGGACGCCATCGTGAAGCGTGCCAACAGGAAATCCATAATCACAGCGCTGAAACAGGGAAAGAAGCGAAAGGGTACATGAATGAGCACCTCACTGAACGCAATGCTGATGTCGCCAAGAAAGCACGCGCTTGGAGGAAGTTCTGAGAACTTGGAGCGCCAACTCCAAAATCCACATCAGAGGTGCCCACACTTTTTTTTGCAGGCGAGCTGGAGGGGATCTACCTCATTCATATATATCATTTATATTCATTTATTTATGAAAGAGAGGTTTTTGTTAAAAAGTTAAAGGTGTTTAATGATAATACTGTGGGGAGGCGTGGCCTGCAGCCCTGCAGCGAGGCGGCGACAGGTGCGTGCAGAGGTGGGTAGTAACGCGCTACATTTACTCCGTTACATCTACTTGAGTAACTTTTGGGATAAATTGTACTTCTAAGAGTAGTTTTAATGCAACATACTTTTACTTTTACTTAAGTATATTTATAGAGAAGGAACGCTACTTTTACTCCGCTACTTTTATCTACATTCAGCTCGCTACTAATTTTTATCCATCTGTTAATGCACGCTTTGTTTGTTTTGGTCTGTCAGACAGACCTTCAAAGTGCCTGCCTTACTGGTGACGTTTCACTCCGTTCCACCAATCAGATGCAGTCACTGGTGACGTTGGACCAATCAAAACAGAGCCAGGGGGTCACATGACCTGACTAAACAAGTTGAAAAACTTATTGGGGTGTTACCATTTAGTGGTCAATTGTACGGAATGTGTACTGTACTGTGCAATCTAATAATACAAGTTCCAATCAATCAATCAAAAGTGTGAAGGAAAAAAGATACTTTTTTATTTCAACCGTACATCCCGTCAAAAGCCTAAAGACTGACCGCACATGAGGACGTTCCTGTCTTCACAATAAAAGTGCCGCTCCATCGCGCCTGCGCTTTCAAAATATGCCATTTCAATGCCTTTTAATTTATATTTTAACCTTGTAAAACTGTTCTTTGACTGTGAGTGTTTAATGTGGTTCAATATTTTCTGTCAAAATAAAGCCAATATTTACATTTTTCTTAGTTCCCTTTATTTGGAAAAGTATCGATATACATTTTGGTACCGGTACTACATTATTGGTATCGGGACAACCCTACTGTGCACACAAAAAATAGTGTATTGTGAAAACCGAGGACGTGTGTGTTAAGTGTTCCATCTAGGACAGGGGTCGGCAACCCGCGGCTCCGGAGCCGCATGCGGCTCTTTGATCACTCTGATGCGGCTCAGCAGCTAACTTGCTGAACCCCCCAATTTTCCCGTGAGACTTCCGGATTTCAGTGCCTCTCGCAGAAAACTCCCAAGATCAATATGCACCGATTTTCACCCTTACAGATATAATAAGGGCGTGCTATGATGGTACAACATTCGGCGCCCTCTACAATCTGTATTAACAGCGTGCCAGCCTAACAATTGTTATACAATATACATCTTCTGCTTGCACACGTACGTGACAGCAAGGCATACTTGGTCAAGAGCCACACAGGTTACACTGACGGTGACCATATAAAACAACTTTAACACTCTTACTAATAATGCGCCACACTTTGAACCAAAACCAAACAAGAATGACAAACACATTTCGGGAGAACATCTGCACCTTAACACAACATAAACACAACAGAACAAACACCCAGAATCCTATGCAGCCCTAACTCTTCCGGGATACATTATACACCCCTGCTACCACCAAACCCCGCCCCTACCCCAAGCCTGCTCCCTCACACATCAACCCCCCCGCACCCCCCTCTCTCTCTCTGTGCGACGGTTGAGGTGGGCGGGGTTTGGTAGCGGGGTATATAATGTATCCCGGAAGAGTTAGGGCTGCATGGGATTCTGGGTATTTGTCCTGTTGTGTTTATGTTGTGTTACGGTGCAGATGTTCTCCCGAAATGTGTTTGTCATTCTTGTTTGGTGTGGGTTCACAGTGTGGCGCATTATTAGTAAGAGTGTTAAAGATTTTTTATACCGCCACCGTCAGTGTGACCTGTGTGGTTGTTGAGTAAGTATGCCTTGCTGTCACCTGTGTAAGCAAGCGGAAACCCCATACAACATGTGGCTGATTGTAGTGGGCGCTGTATGCTGTGCCGTCACGGCACGCATGACGCTGACATGAAACCCGCGTGCCGCACCAGCTTAAAAATTCCATATAAAGGTGTGGGCAGCGTGTCTGAGACCCCTGGTTTATACATAGCACAAAGCAAAAAAAAAACTTTGTATGCAGTGTTATTTCATTTAAAATTTCAAAAGTTTTTGCGGCTCCCATTGTTTTCTATAATTTGTGAAACTGGTCAAAATGTCTCTTTGACTGGTAAAGGTTGCCGACCCCTGATCTAGTACCGTATTTTCCGCACCATAAGGCGCCCTGGGTTAAAAGCCGCGCCTTCAATGAACGGCATATTTCAAAACTTTGTCCACCTATAAGCCGCCCGGTGTTGTAAGCCGCATCTAACTGCGCTAAAGGAATGTCAAAAAAACAGTCAGATAGGTCAGTCAAACTTTAATAATATATTAAAAACCAGCGTTCTAACAACTCTGTTCACTCCCAAAATGTACGCAAATGTGCAATCACAAACATACGTATATCAACATGGACGGAGCTGCGTGAAAAAAGCCACCCGGCCTCTTCGCGTAAACTTAAACTTACCTTAACCACTCGCTCATCTTTTCTTCATCCATCCCTTCGAGTTAGCTTTTATGATGACGCCGGCTGGAAAGGTCTCTTTTGGCAAGGTCTTCCTTTTGAATATCACCATGGGTGGAAGTTTCTGGCCATTAGCATGGCATGCTAGAACCACAGTGAAGGATGACTTCTCATTCCCTGTGGTGCGAATATTCACCGTACGTGCTCCCGTTGTATCCACAGTGCGGTTCACAGGAATATTAGTTGCTGTGAAATAGTAATCCGTGTGCGGATGGAGAGATTGCGTCTTTTCATGAACCGGATCCTTGTCGCTTTGTAGGAGCCATTTTGTGGTCTTTACAGATGTAAACACACAAAGGAAATGAAATCCGCGCGCTTTTTCTTCTTCTACGCGGGTGGGTGGTTGCTTACAGTAGAAGAAGAAGCGCTTCCTGTTCTATGGGGGCGGGTGCTTACCTTGGCGGTTGCTTGCGTAGAAGAAGAAGCGCTTCCTGTTCTACCGGGAAAAAAGATGGCGGCTGTTTACCGAAGTTGCGAGACCGAAACTTTATGAAAATGAATCTTAATATTTATCCATATATAAAGCGCACCGGGTTAAAAGCCGCACTGTCAGCTTTTGAGTAAATTTGTGGTTTTTAGGTGCGGCTAATAGTGCGGAAAATACGGTACATGATAACTAAAAAAAATCAATGGCGGACTACTAGGTTGTTGATGTGTTCGAGAATTCATATGCTTCTTGTTGCCATTGTTCCATTATATTTCAAACATATTTTGAGCACACCAAAGGTATGCAAGGCTAGCGCTGAGTGCTTGAAGTCTATTGTAGATCATATTTTGTATCCTAAATGTTGCATAAAATGGCATTCTCTCTCCCTTTCCAACTATCTGCTTTATGTCTCTACTGTATAATTGCTCCCAGCAGCGGTGTGGCGCCAGACAAATGCAATTGGACGCAGCATTTACTATCGCACACACACATTGTCAGTGTGCGGCAACGCAGAGTTGGCCAGAGTTGTTTTGGCCTGTCAACCTGCTGCTGTCTTATAGACTTGGACTCAGTTAAGTACAGCTATCATTGTCTGCAGCCGAGTGTGGTCACGTGCTTGGTGAACTTATTTTCTTTCAAGCACTGCGAGCTAAACGGATCGCTGGTCTATCCCAGTCGATATTGCAGCAGCAGATACAGTTGTTGCATTCTTGATTAGTTAGGCTAACTAATTGTTTACATGTAGTACATCAATATCAAGAGCAGATGCACAGTCAGACTTTTTTGCTTTCTTATTTATTTATTTGTCTGGTCGTAGTTTGTTGAGCTCAATATTGATCAGATAGTTTTGCGCTATGTGTGCGTGTAACTTATACACTATATAGCCACTAGGGATGTCCCGATCCGATATTTGGATCGGATCGGCCGCCGATATTTGCAAAAAAATGCGTATATGCAAGGCATGGGAAAATGCCGATCCAGATCCAGTTAAAAAAATAAACTTTGCTCCGTGTTTTCCAACGCACACATTTAAATACTACATTCCACTTTTCTGCTGCTCCCTATAATTTCCGTTCCGCATTTTCCAGCACACCTTCAACACATCCACACGTCTGTGGATTCTCACGCAGTTGCTTTTAGCTGCTGGCATTACACGACAGGCTCTTCTCACTCTTTCCTGTGTCTCCCTCTCACAGACAGCAAGCGCACCTTCTTACACACGTCACATACTGTCACGTCATACGTCACATACGTATAAGCCCTCCCCGAGCAGAGAGGTAGCAGCATGGCTAACGTTAGCTGTGATGCTAGCGCAGCCGTCTGACCAACGTTCTCTCTAAGGTGCTCGCCTGTGCAATTGCGCACTGTTTAAACGTCCTCTGCGCATAGCAATTATATGCCACGCACAAAATCAAATACAAAAATAATAAGCGCATAACAATTTTCGACACACCGACACGACAGAGAAAACAGTTTTCGTCATCATTGTTCAAATATTATAACGTCTGTCGAGACGCTTATCTCCATTCGGTGCCACACGTCCACACCATCAAAATGCCGAGGCAAAAATGTCCAGATCAACACCGTATGAAAAAATTAGTGATTTTTTTTGTTGTGATTTCCTTCTCTGCATGAAAGTTTAAAAGTAGCATATATTAATGCAGTATGAAGAAGAATGTTTTAATGTAGACATGCAAGCCTTAAAAGAAAATGTTGAAAATCAAGACTACATTTCCTGCAAATGGGTGCATTTCTACCCTATATTTTAACTTTAGATTTATTCTCATATCAAACTCTTTTGGCTGTCTTTTTGACACTTGCATCCGGCGCCCCCCTCCACACCCTGGATTATAAATAATGTAAATAATTCAATGTGATTATCTTGTGTGATGACTGTATTATGATGATAGTATATATCTGATAGTATATATCTGTATCATGAATCAATTTAAGTGGACCCCGACTTAAACAAGTTGAAAAACTTATTGGGGTGTTACCATTTAGTGGTCAATTGTACGGAATATGTACTTCACTGTGCAACCTACTAATAAAAGTCTCAATCAATCAATCAAAACACACAGAATCATCATACTGCTGTGATTATATGCATCAAGTGTTCATTCAAGGCTGAGGCAAAATATCGAGATATATATGGTGTATCGCAATATGGCCTTAAAATATCGCAATATTAAAAAAAGGCCATATCGCCCAGCCCTAGTTTCAATGATGCCATTTCTGTTTGTCATGTATAATTTTGTCTATTTTGTGTTTATCCTTGAATAAACAGGTCAGTTTCTTGTTACCAACCATTGTGTATTATTCAAACTCCCCTAATTCAGCTGGCTAGTTGTTATCAAGAGTACTAAAACCCTTTTCAACATGATTCTGACAACTAAGTAGGCTAAATAACTTTAAACTTTAATACATGCTCGGATAGGCCATTATCGGTCAGTATCGGTATCGGTCAGTATCGGATCGGAAGTGCAAAAACAATATCGGTATCGGATCGGAAGTGCAAAAACCTGGATCGGGACATCCCTAATAGCCACCCATCCAAATGATGAGACTCAGGCGTCCTAATCACTTAGCCCGGCCACAGGTGTATCAAATCAAGCATGGAGACTGTTTCTACAAACATTTGTGAAAGAATGGGCCGCTCTCAGTGATTTCCAGCGTGGAACTGTCATAGGATGCCCTATCGGCTTTATTATAAGAACATGGAAGAGTTTGGGAACAACAGCAACTCAGCCACGAAGCCAAGGGCCACGTAAACAGACAGAGAAGGGTCAGCGTAGGGGTTATGGTGTGGGGTTGTTGGGCTTGGCCCCTTAGTTCCAGTGAAAGGAACTTTAAATGCTCCAGGATACCAACATATTTTGGACAATTCCATGCTCCCAACCTTGTGGGAACAGTTTGGAGCGGGCCCCTTCCTCTTCCAACATGACTGTGCACCAGTGCACAAAGCAAGGTCCATAAAGACACGGATGACAGAGTCTGGTGTGGATGAACTTGACTGGCCGACACAGAGTCCTGACCTGAACCCGATTGAACACCTTTGGGATGAATTAGAACGGAGACTGAGAGCCAGGCCTTCTCCACCAACATCAGTGTGTGACCTCAACAATGCGCTTTTGGAAGAATGGTCGAAAATTCCTATAAACACTCCGCAACCTTGTGGACAGCAATCACAGAAGAGTTGAAGCTGTAATAGCTGCAAAAGGTGGACCGACATCATTTTGACACCTATGGGTTAGGAATGGGATGGCACTTCAAGTTCATATGTGAGTCAAGGCAGGTGGCCAAATACTTTTGGCAATATAGTGTATCTTGTAAAGTTTGTTCACTGGAAAGCAGATGTGAATAGGTATGGACTGCATGTTTAAAAAGACTACCTTGTAGAGATGCGCGGATAGGCAATTATTTCATCCGCAACCGCATCAGAAAGTCGTCAACCATCCGCCATCCACCCGCCCTAACATTTAATCAGAACCGCATCCGCCCGCACCCGCCCGTTGTTATATATCTAATATAGACGATGCAAGGCATTAGTGAGGTTATAAAGCTTTTGCCTGTTAAAGAAAGGAGACTGATCCAATGCAGCACAGACATTCGCGTGCCACGCTGTCACGACCCAGACGCACACCAGTGCGCAATCATATGGGAGCCGCGCTGAGCGCACCTCCAAGCGCGTCTCGCTGCCGGCGACGGCCGGGTATGGGCCCGACGCTCCAGCGCCATCCATTTTCAGGGCTAGTTGAATCGGCAGGTGGGTTGTTACACACTCCTTAGCGGGTTCCAACTTCCATGGCTACTGTCCTGCTGTCTATATCAACCAGGGTGAGCCCCACCCCTTTCGTGAGCGCACTGCGCGCGGAGTGACCCCTGTTATGCGCCCCCGGCCACGGGGGTGGCGGGCAGGTAAGCTCCTTACCTGCTGCACGTGACGCCGGCCGCGGCGAAGGCGGACGAGGCGGGGTGTCGGTGCGGTGGGCGCGGTGGTGACCCTGGACTTGCGTCGGGCCCTTCTCGCGGATCGCCTCAGCTACGGCTCCCGGTGGGGCCCTCTCGGATGAAGGGGCCTCGGTACCGGACCCCGGCGAGGCGTCCCTTCTCCGCTCCGTAAAAGTGTCCATCTCTTTTTTTTTTTTTACTTCTGTTGTGGCATATGCTGCAGGTGCCTGCTCGTTTTTCGTATGTGGGTAACAACATTTAACTATGTATATATATTTCCCAATTGGTTTAACTGCCACCCGCCTGAATCTATTTAAAATCTAATTTTTTTTTATTTCAACCGCCCGACCCAACCCGACCCACGGATAAAATCTAATTTTTTTTAATTTCATCCGCCCGATCCGCGGATAATCCGCGGACTCCGCGGTTGTGCCCGCAAACCGCGCATCTCTAATATATATATATATGAAATACTTGTGGGGCTCACCCTGGTGAGCCGAGTGGGCCACTTTTGGTAAGCAGAACTGGCGCTGCGGGATGAACCGAATGCCGGGTTAAGGCGCCCGATGCCGACGCTCATCAGACCCCAGAAAAGGTGTTGGTTGATATAGACAGCAGGACGGTGGCTATGGAAGTCTGAACCCGCTAAGGAGTGTGTAACAACCCACCTGCCGAATCAACTAGCCCTGAAAATGGATGGCGCTGGAGCGTCGGGCCCATACCCGGCCGTCGCCGGCAGCGAGAGCCGCGAGGGCTAGGCCGCGACGAGTAGGATGGCCGCCGCGGTGCGCGCTGAAGCCTCGGGCGCGAGCCCGGGTGGAGCCGCCGCGGGTGCGAGGGACATCGCACCTCCACGCGCTCGGAGGTGCGCTCAGCGCGGCTCCCAGATGATTGCGCACTGGCGTGCGTCTGGGCCGTGACAGCGTGGCACGCATTGAATGTCTGTGCTGCATTGGATCAGTCTCCTTTCTTTAACAGGCAAAAGCTTTATAACCTCACTAATGCCTTGCATCGTCTATATTAGATATATAACAACGGGCGGGTGCGGGCGGGTGTGGTTTTGATTAAATGTTAGATCGGGTGGCTGCGGATGGTTGACGACTTTTGTGATGCGGTTGCGGATGAAATAATTGCCTATCCACGCATCTCTACTTCCTAACACTTACAGGAGTGCATGTGGCTATGTCATCATATGATAAGGTCATTTTTTGCATAGGAATGGAATTGAATATTCCAAAAGCCGATGTTACGGTAACAAGCAACAGTAATGTTTTTCTAGGGTAGAGTCCTGATACTTGGTAACAGTTGAATATAGTCCAAGAAGTCTAAACCAGGTTATGCAGTATGCTGAAGGACGTGGAAAAGTGAACTTAACCAACAATCTTTAGTAAACAAAGAGTAGGGTTCTGGCGGTCCGTTGTGACTCCTGTTTGGAGCGAATAAACGCTTGTCACAGGCGCTCCGGCACTTGTTTAGAACATTAGGCCTGTAGAATGTCTCGTGTTGCAAAAGTAACAAAGGAGGTGTATTTTATGTATGTAACCGGAATGAAACAAATGTCTGACTGTGTTAAGAAACGTAAACCCAAACTTCACCCGTGCATTTTCATGACCAGGTTTGTCAGTTTCTAATATGTGATGTCTATGAATGTCCTAAAGCAGACCACAGTTTGTGGTCCTTGGGTTGTGTTGCAAGATAACTCGAACACAATGGCTTGGCGTGTGTGGGGGTTATAAAATGTAGAGGCCGTGAATATTATTACCAGGCAAAACAGTTGTTAGACACACTTTCAAAAAAATTTGTTTTTTTCCCTTTACAAGAGCTATGTTATAATGATGCCGTGGCAAAATAAAAGCTGCCACACCTTAAAAATGTGTTGTTTTTTTACATGAAAACAAAGTATTATAATTAAGGCTGTCAAAGTATTAATTGTTTTAATCAGATTAATCACATTTTGAAATTCGGAACAATGACAGGCGATTACTTCATACTTGCCAACCCTTTCGGATTATCCGGGAGACTCCCGAAATTCAGCGGCTCTCCCGAAAACCTCCCGGGACAAATTTTCTCCCGAAAATCTCCCGAAATTCAGGCGGAGCTGGAGGCCACGCCCCCTCCAGCTCCATGCGGACCTGAGTGACGTGTTGACAGCCTGTTCACACGTCCGCTTTCCCACAATATAAACAGCTAATGATGGAGGGCGAGTTCTTGGTTTCTTATGTGGGTTTATTGTTAGGCAGTTTCATTAACGTCCTCCCAGCGTGGCAACAACACACAACAACAGCAGTCAAGTTTTCGTCTACTGTAAAGCAGTTCGTCTGCCGTAAACAGCAATGTTGTGACACTATTAAACAGGACAATACTGCCATCTACTGTACATGCATATGTGACCCACCCATAATGTGTCACATTTTTGTGTTGATTTATTTATTTTATTTTGTGGTTTGAATTCGTTTTTGGAGCTGTCATTACACATTTATCAGTATTCACATTGGTCAGTAGGGGGCAGTAGGGCGTTTCTTCCCAATTGAATGCTATCACCTGCAGACCGGAAGTGTCTTGTCATTCTGATGAGCGCGACCAGTCTGAACAATTGAAACGTCCTGTGTGCTTTTTCCTCCTGTATAACAGGTTAGTTTTGGTGAATCAACTCACTGAATAATATCCATGTGATCTTTATAAGTTTAAATACACATTCTGATGGTGGAGCCTAACTCTAAAGTGTTTGTGAGTTGTAGTTTGTATTTGTGAATGAATCCAGTGCACAGCTGCAGTAATCAATACAAAATGGCGACGTGAGTACGCAATGTTTGTATAAGAACTTCTGATCCTAATTCAGACTCCCAAATTAGAGCTCCCGTTTTCTTATTGATTTTATAATGTATATTTGTATAATGTGTGTGTTCTGAAATAGTGACAGAGAATAGAACAAGGATGGACAATTCAACCCTTAACTCAACAATGAGTAGAGGAGTGTTATGTGTGTGTATATGTCTAAATAAATGAACACTGAAATTCAAGTATTTATTTTATTTATATATATATATATATATATATATATATATATATATATATAGCTAGAATTCACTGAAAGTCAAGTATTTCTTATATATATATCTTAACCACGCCCCCAACCACGCCCCCCGCCCCGCCCCACCCCCCACCCCCCGAAATCGGAGGTCTCAAGGTTGGCAAGTATGGATTACTTACTTGCATAATTAAAATTTGATTAAGAAAAGATTCCAATATTTGTGCACAAATGCAATTTTAATGTCAGAATGTCATTCAGGAATTTTTTTTTAATAAACATTTTACTGAAATGCATATCATTTATTTGCACAAAACTTGGCAACAGTTGCATGGGTCACTCGTATGAAGAACAAGTCACGAAGGATTGGAGAAGTAAAAAATAGAGCTAAACAATATAAGAAAAAACATGTTAACACTAATTATTAACACAGATTTGTTTTTAAATGTATGTTTAACACTTATTTTAGCCTTTTAAAGAAAATATTTGTATCATCACATATTATGCAAATTATATGATGACATCATATTGACCACACCCCTTGCCATGCCCCCACTACCACAGGTTTATCGGCAATATGGGGGAAAACCTGGTGCTGTTCAATAATTTCTGTTTATCATTATGTTTTACATGTAGATTTAATGTTTTAAACTATTTATTTAAGCACATATTGCCCCAACAATGTTCATCTGAAGCTTTCCATTTAAGAGCCACATATCTCTTGTTTATGTTTATCCCAGGTGGTAAGCATAAATCCATACTTGCCAACCCTCCCGGATTTTCCGGGAGACTCCCGAAATTCAGCGCCTCTCCCGAAAACCTCCCAGGACAAATTTTCTCCCGAAATTCAGGCGGAGCTGGAAGCTACGCCCCCTCCAGCTCCATGCGGACCTGAGTGACGTCAGGTGCGCAACACCACGTAAATCGTTGGCCAACCAAAAAATAACCCCAGTACGCTATAGCCAACATTCACCAGGAGATGGCAACAGACAAACATAGATCACTCTATTACATTCCTCCCCTTTTAGAAATGTATAGAAGTTACTCAAAATAAATAAACAACCCAACCAAAAAATGCAGCAGCTCGATTAAAAAAACTGTACTTAAGCCACATTCTTTTCTTTTTTTTTTTAGTACTGAACTCTTAACCCTCATTTGTAAAACATAACATGCTTATTATACAAACAGTATTTGTACATCTTTAACACAGATTTTCATACTGTATTCAGAGATTCAGTTTTTTTGGTGGTACTCGAAACCTTTCTGGGTACCTGCGAAAGGGTGTTCAGCATGGTTAGAAAAATAGTGACAGAGAATAGAACAAGGATGGACAATTCAACCCTTAACTCAACAATGAGTAGATGAGTGTTATGTGTGTGTACATGTGTAAATAAATGAACACTGAAATTCAAGTATTTATTTTATTTATATATATATATGTATATATATATATATATATATATATACATATATATATATATATATATATATATATATATATATATATATGTATATATATATATATATATATATATATATATATATATATATATATATATATATATAGCTAGAATTCACTGAAAGTCAAGTATTTCTTATATGTATATATATATATATATTAGAGATGCGCGGATAGGCAATTATTTCATCCGCAACCGCATCAGAAAGTCGTCAACCATCCGCAATCCACCCGATCTAACATTTGATCAGAACCGCATCCGCCCGCACCCGCCCGTTGTTATATATCTAATATAGACGATGCAAGGCATTAGTGAGGTTATAAAGCTGTTGCCTGTTAAAGAAAGGAGACTGATCCAATGCAGCACAGACATTCGCGTGCCACGCTGTCACGATCCAGACGCACACCAGTGCGCAATCATATGGGAGCCGCGCTGAGCGCACCTCCAAGCGCGTCTCGCTGCCGGCGACGGCCGGGTATGGGCCCAACGCTCCAGCGCCATCCATTTTCAGGGCTAGCTGATTCGGCAGGTGGGTTGTTACACACTCCTTAGCGGGTTCCGACGTCCATGGCCACCGTCCTAGCTGCTGTCTATATCAACCAGGGTGAGCCCCACCCCTTTCGTGAGCGCACTGCGCGCGGAGTGACCCCTGTTACGCGCCCCGGCAACAGGGGTGGCGGGCAGGTAAGCTGCGCGGGCGGAGCGCGCGGAGTGACCCCTGTTACGAGCCCCCGGCCAGGGGTAAGCTGCTTACCTGCTGCGCGTGACGCCGGCCGCGGCGAAGGCGGACGAGGCGGGGTGTCGGTGCGGTGGGCGCGGTGGTGACCCTGGACGTGCGTCGGGCCCTTCTCGCGGATCGCCTCAGCTACGGCTCCCGGTGGGGCCCTCTCGGGGGGAGGGGCCTCGGTCCCGGACCCCGGCGAGGCGTCGGGGGCCTTCTCCGCTCCGTAAAAGTGTCCATCTCTTTTTTTTTTTTTCTTCTGTTGTGGCATATGCTGCAGGTGCCTGCTCGTTTTTCGTATGTGGGTAACAACATTTAACTATGTATATATATTTCCCAATTGGTTTAACTGCCACCCGCCTGAATCTATTTAAAATCTAAGTTTTTTTATTTCAAACGCCCGACCCGACCCGACCCGCGGATAAAATTAAATTTTTTAAAATTTCATCCGCCCGATCCGCGGTCCCGGTTGTGCCCGCAAACCGCGCATCTCTAATATATATATATATATATATATGTATGTATGTATGTATGTATGTATATATATATATATATATATGAAATACTTGACTTGGTGAATTCTAGCTGTAAATATACTCCTCCCCTCTTAGCCCCGCCCCCAACCACGCCCCCGCCCCACCCCGACCACGCCCCCCCCACCCCCCACCTCCCGAAATCGGAGGTCTCAAGGTTGGCAAGTATGCATAAATCGCACACACAAAGTTCCCATTGTCATCAAAACAAGGCATGGGTATTTTACGTTGAATTCAGTAAATTCACTTTCATTTGCACTTACACGCATCAGACTTGGTAAGGACATATGAATAAAACCTTTATACTCAGTCGTCAGCTCCTTACATTATATTCTGTAATTATGTATATTCAGTATGGATATACTCAATTTTATTTAGTTAAATTTCAAATTCCATTTGTCATAAATAAAGTTTAGCCACACACCCTGTTGTTACCAGTGTGACTTTGCTTGCATTTTGGATTCTTGGCAATCCTCAATAGTCACTTTTTAATGCTGGAGTAGCGCTGCAGAAAGGCCCATGCATGCGTTTTATTTTTTTGGGACTGTGGTTAGCTTTAGCACCTGGTGCTGTTTACAATGGCACTCAAGCACCATGGAGGGAGTGTAATATTATCACCTAACACCTTATGGTATTCACCACTGAGTTATTTTTCTGTGCTGTGGGCTAAACAGTTGTCTCAGTAACTCTTCCACTGTCCATCTTCAGACATTGTAAAGTCACAGGTCACTGTAGGCCAGATCTGGGCAATATACGGGCCACATGCGGCCTGTTATTATTTTCAATCCGGCCCGCCCGACGTTCTACATGATTTTTTTAAACCTTTAACCTCAAACCTGTCGCCGCCATTATGATGTGTAGTGTTGTTTTTAAACATACTTGCCAACCCTCCCGGATTTTCCGGGAGACTCCCGAAATTCAGCGCCTCTCCCGAAAACCTCCCGGGACAAATTTTCTCCCGAAAATCTCCCGAAATTCATGGACCTGAGTCTGCTAACCCACAATATAACCAGCATACCTGCCCAATCACGTTATAACTGTAGAATGATGGAGGGCGAGTTCTTGGTTTCTTATGTGGGTTTATTGTTAGGCAGTTTCATTAACGTCCTCCCAACACACAACAACAGCAGTCAGGTTTTTGTATACCGTAAAGCAGTCCGTCTGCCGTAAACAGCAATGTTGTGACACTCTTAAACAGGACAATACTGCCATCTAGTGCATTTGATGAAAGCACTTTTGTGCGTGCCACACAGCAATGCATCATCAGAGAGGGTGTTCAGCATGGTTAGAAAAATAGTGACAGAGAATAGAACAAGGATGGACAATTCAACCCTTAACTCAACAATGAGTAGATGAGTGTTATGTGTGTGTATATGTGTAAATAAATGAACACTGAAATTCAAGTATTTATTTTATATATATATATATATATATATATATATATATATATATATATATATATATATATATATATACACCGTATTTTCCGCACTATAAGGCGCACCTAAAAACCACAAATTTTCTCAAAAGCTGACAGTGCGCCTTATAACCCGGTGCGCTTTATATATGGATTAATATTAAGATTCATTTTCATAAAGTTTCGGTCTCGCAACTACGGTAAACAGCCGCCATCTTTTTTCCCCGTAGAAGAGGAAGTGCTTCTTCTTCTACGCAAGCAACCGCCAAGGTAAGCACCCGCCCCCATAGAACAGGAAGCGCTTCTTCTTCTACTGTAAGCAACCACCCGCCCGCGTAGAAGAAGAAGAAGCGCGCGGATATTATGTTTAATTTCCTTTGTGTGTTTACATCTGTAAAGACCACAAAATGGCTCCTACTAAGCGACAGGTTTCCGGTTCATGAAAAGACGCAATCTCTCCATCCGCACACGGACTACTATTTCACAGCAACTGCCTAAAGACTTTCAAGAAAAGCTGGCTACTTTCCGTGCATATTGTAAAAACAAGATGGCTGAAAAAAAGATCCGGCCAGAGAACATTATCAACATGGACGAGGTTCCACTGACTTTTGATATTCCTGTGAACCGCACTGTGGATACAACGGGAGCACGTACGGTGAATATTCGCACCACAGGGAATGAGAAGTCATCCTTCACTGTGGTTCTAGCTTGCCATGCTAATGGCCAGAAACTTCCACCCATGGTGATATTCAAAAGGAAGACCTTGCCAAAAGAGACCTTTCCAGCCGGCGTCATCATAAAAGCTAACTCGAAGGGATGGATGAAGAAAAGATGAGCGAGTGGTTAAGGTAAGTTTACGCGAAGAGGCCGGGTGGCTTTTTTCACGCAGCTCCGTCCATGTTGATATACGACTCCATGCGCGCCCACATCACGCTGGTTTTTAATATATTATTAAAGTTTGACTGACCTATCTGACTGTTTTTTTGACATTCCTTTAGCGCAGTTAGATGCGGCTTATAACACGGGGCGGCTTATAGGTGGACAAAGTTTTGAAATATGCCGTTCATTGAAGGCGCGGCTTATAACCCAGGGCGCCTTATGGTGCGGAAAATACGGTATATATATATAATAAAATTAATATATATATATATATATATATATATATATATATATACATATAATAAAATAAATATATATATATATATATATATATAGCTAGAATTCACTGAATGTCAAGTATTTGTTGAATATATATATATATATATATATATATATATATATATATATATATATATATATATATATGAAATACTTGACTTGGTGAATTCTAGCTGTAAATATACTCCTCCCCTTTTAACCACGCCCCCAACCACGCCCCCTCCCACCCCGACCACGCCCACCACCACCCCCCTCCCCCCACCTCCCGAAATCGGAGGTCTCAAGGTTGGCAAGTATGTTTTTAAATGACCGTAACTCTTATAAATGATAAATGGGTTATACTTGTATAGCGCTTTTCTACCTTCAAGGTACTCAAAGCGCTTTGACAGTATTTCTTGAACTATAGAAAGTATTTCAACGGTCAAAATATGCACTTTTGGGTGTTATCGGAGTTGTCAGGTTCAAACACCGATGACATTTATTAGACAAGACTAGAAGCAAGGAATCAGACCGAGACAGGATTCAATTCAGCTCTTGAGGAAAGCGCATGTGTGCCTGCACCCTCCTACAGCGTCACCCCATCGCTCTCTGAGGAGGGAGATCCACGCCTCCTCATTTATTTGGGCATTTCCTGATTACATGGCTGCAGCTGTTTCTAAGGGGAGGGGGGTCATAAACAGCTGCTGCACTCGGTCATAAACAGTGTAAAGAAAAGGTGCCTGGAGTGGTGTCAGGTCTCCTCCCTCTCTGCTTTGTAGATCTCGGGTCATGACAAGGTCTTCCTGTGGCTGTCCAACAGATCAGGGAAACCGCACCTCCATGTCGCGTCCCATCGCACACAGTGGAGTTTTACAAGCCTTTTGCTTGATAAGAACAAAGACAGCTTTTGTCTTCTCGCAGGGCAGCCTGAACTCATGGGAAAACACAGTTGTGTGATAACTTATATACAGGAGTTATTACGGTAATCTACGTCACAGCAGCTCAGACCAGGAACAAAGCAGAGTGGGCGGGGTTTGTTTTCAGAGCAGCCTTCCCCAAACGTAGGAACAGATGCGGAAGCACATTTTCACAACAAATTTCTGCAAAAAAGTGATAATATATCATATTGTAGGTGTCTATTACAATTTGCATTCATATTTTGTTGTTACATTTTTGTTGCGTTTTGCTTGATTGTAAAATATACACAACAATCGAGGAGTTGGTCTGAGAAGTAAAACATGTTCATTTGTTGTTAATATTCAATGTTTTATTGTTCATAGTTAATATGGCAAATCCTACTTTCTTTATTTTCATGTACATTCAGTAAAAAACTGTAAAATTCCATTCCATTTTTTTTTTTGAGGATAACGTTTTTACAACTCTATCGGACATTGTCCCTTTTGGTATTAGTGTTCCTGGAAAAAAAGGCAGCAGATTTTTTACAACTAAGTGTGTACATATAATTAATACACACATACACTTTGGCCCCCCCAGACACATTTTTTTTCTCTCAATGTGGCCCCTTGAGTCAAAATATTTTTGTTGTGTTTTGCTTGTTTGTAAAGGATACACTACTATCGAGGAGCTGGTCTGAGAAGTAAAAGATGTTCATATGTTGTTAATATTCAGTGTTTTATTATTCATAGTTAAAAAATTCCACTTTCTTTATTTTCATGTACATTCAGTAAAAAACTGTAAAATTCCATTCCGTTTTTTTGAGGATAACGTTTTCACAACTCTATCGGACATTGTCACTTTTGGTATTAGTGTTCCTGAAAAAAAAGGCAGCAGATTTTTACAGCTAAACGTGTACATATAATTTATACACACATACACTTTGGCCCCCCCAGACACATTTATTTTTCTCTCGAAGTGGCCCCCTGAGTCAAAATATTTTTGTTGTTGTAAAGGATACACAACAATCGAGGAGCTGGTCTAAGAAGTAAAATATGTTCATATGTTGTTAATATTCAGTGTTTTATTGTTCATAGTTAATATTGAAAATTCCACTTTCTTTATTTTCATGTACATTCAGTAAAAAACTGTAAAATTCCATTCCGTTTTTTTGAGGATAACGTTTTTACAACTCTTATCGGACATTGTCACTTTTGGTATTAGTGTTCCTGAAAAAAAGGCAGCAGATTTTTACAGCTAAATGTGTACATATAATTTATACACACATAAACTTTGGCCCCCCCAGAAACATTTATTTTTCTCTCGATGTGGCCCCCTGAGTCAAAATATTTTTGTTGTGTTTTGCTTGTTTGTAAAGGATACACAACAATCGAGGAGCTGGTCTGAGAAGTAAAAGATGTTCATATGTTGTTAATATTCAGTGTTTTATTGTTCATAGTTAATATTGAAAATTCCACTTTCTTTATTTTCATGTACATTCAGTAAAAAACTGTAAAATTCCATTCCGTTTTTTTGAGGATAACGTTTTCACAACTCTATCGGACATTGTCACTTTTGGTATTAGTGTTCCTGGAAAAAAAGGCAGCAGATTTTTTACAACTAAGTGTGTACATATAATTAATACACACATACACTTTGGCCCCCACCCAGACTCATTTATTTTTCTCTCCATGTGGCCCCCTGAGTCAAAATATTTTTGTTGTGTTTTGCTTGTTTGTAAAGGATACACAACAATCGAGGAGCTGGTCTAAGAAGTAAAATATGTTCATATGTTGTTAATATTCAGTGTTTTATTGTTCATAGTTAATATGGCAAATCCTACTTTCTTTATTTTCATGTACATTCAGTAAAAACTGTAAAATTCCATTCCATTTTTTTTTTTGAGGATAACGTTTTTACAACTCTATCGGACATTGTCACTTTTGGTATTAGTGTTCCTGGAAAAAAAGGCAGCAGATTTTTTACAACTAAGTGTGTACATATAATTTATACACACATACACCTTGGCCCCCCCCAGACACATTTATTTTTCTCTCGATGTGGCCCCCTGAGTCAAAATATTTTTGTTGTGTTTTGCTTGTTTGTAAAGGATACACAACAATCGAGGAGCTGGTCTGAGAAGTAAAAGATGTTCATATGTTGTTAATATTCAGTGTTTTATTGTTCATAGTTAATATTGAAAATTCCACTTTCTTTATTTTCATGTACATTCAGTAAAAAACTGTAAAATTCCATTCCGTTTTTTTGAGGATAACGTTTTTACAACTCTTATCGGACATTGTCACTTTTGGTATTAGTGTTCCTGAAAAAAAAGGCAGCAGATTTTTACAGCTAAATGTGTACATATAATTTATACACACATACACTTTGGCCCCCCAGACACATTTATTTTTCTCTCGATGTGGCCCCCTGAGTCAAAATATTTTTGTTGTGTTTTGCTTGTTTGTAAAGGATACACAACAATCGAGGAGCTGGTCTAAGAAGTAAAATATGTTCATATGTTGTTAATATTCAGTGTTTTATTGTTCATAGTTAATATTGAAAATTCCACTTTCTTTATTTTCATGTACATTCAGTTAAAAAGTGTAAAATTCCATTCCGTTTTTTTGAGGATAACGTTTTCACAACTCTATCGGACATTGTCACTTTTGGTATTAGTGTTCCTGAAAAAAAGGCAGCAGATTTTTACAGCTAAATGTGTACATATAATTTATACACACATACACTTTGGCCCCCCCAGACTCATTTATTTTTCTCTCGATGTGGCCCCCTGAGTCAAAATATTTTTGTTGTGTTTTGCTTGTTTGTAAAGGATACACAACAATCGAGGAGCTGGTCTAAGAAGTAAAATATGTTCATATGTTGTTAATATTCAGTGTTTTATTGTTCATAGTTAATATTGAAAATTCCACTTTCTTTATTTTCATGTACATTCAGTAAAAAACTGTAAAATTCCATTCTGTTTTTTTGAGTATAACGTTTTTACAGCTCTATCGGACATTGTCACTTTTGGTATTAGTGTTCCTGGAAAAAAAGGCAGCAGATTTTTTACAACTAAGTGTGTACATATAATTAATACACACATACACTTTGGCCCCCCCCCCCCCCAGACACATTTTTTTCTCTCTCAATGTGGCCCCTTGAGTCAAAATATTTTTGTTGTGTTTTGCTTGTTTGTAAAGGATACACTACTATCGAGGAGCTGGTCTGAGAAGTAAAAGATGTTCATATGTTGTTAATATTCAGTGTTTTATTGTTCATAGTTAATATTAAAAATTCCACTTTCTTTATTTTCATGTACATTCAGTAAAAAAAACTGATGTCGTTGTGGCTTGTGCAGCCCTTTGAGACACTCGTGATTTAGGGCTATATAAGTAAACATTGATTGATTGATTGAAGGAATAGAAGTCACGATTTTGCGAATACTGGATGAACGAGCTCTGTTTGCGTTTACCTGGCACCAGCTCAACTTTTTAAGACGTCATCCATTGATGGATAACTTGGTGTTTCTACTCCATTTGTTTTCCGAAACCTGGGAACACAAATTAGGACAAAGCTACGAACAATGGGAGACCGGGCTTTCTGCTCCGCTGCTCCAAGTTTGTGGAACGCTCTCCCTGACCACCTGAGGGCACCACAGACTGTGGATGCTTTTAAAAAAGGCTGAAAAACCCTTCTTTTAAAAAAAAGCCTTTTTTTTTTTTTAAATATATGCATACTAGTTTTAGCTATTTGGCTGTTCTAGTTTGTATTTTTATTTATTTTTTATTATCTTTTTATTTATATATATTTTTAATACACTGTAGCACTTTGAGGTTACTCAATGTAAAGTGTTTTTTACAAATAAAATATATTATTATTATTATTAAATTAATGCAGCAGCTACACTGTCATCGTGTCATTCTTCAAAATCATATGCACAATTTAACAGTTCATGACCAAAAAAAATACAGTTTTAGCTCATTCTTAACAAGTACCGTATTTTCCGCACCATAAGGCGCCCTGGGTTATAAGCCGCGCCTTCAATGAACGGCATATTTCAAAACTTTGTCCACCTATAAGCCGCCCCGTGTTATAAGCCGCATCTAACTGCGCTAAAGGAATGTCAAAAAAACAGTCAAATAGGTCAGTCAAACTTTAATAATATATTAAAAACCAGCGTGATGTGGGCGCGCATGGAGTCGTATATCAACATGGACGGAGCTGCGTGAAAAAAGCCACCCGGCCTCTTCGCGTAAACTTACCTTAACCACTCGCTCATCTTTTCTTCATCCATCCCTTCGAGTTAGCTTTTATGATGACGCCGGCTGGAAAGGTCTCTTTTGGCAAGGTCTTCCTTTTGAATATCACCATGGGTGGAAGTTTCTGGCCATTAGCATGGCAAGCTAGAACCACAGTGAAGGATGACTTCTCATTCCCTGTGGTGCGAATATTCACCGTACGTGCTCCCGTTGTATCCACAGTGCGGTTCACAGGAATATCAAAAGTCAGTGGAACCTCGTCCATGTTGATAATGTTCTCTGGCCGGATCTTTTTTTCAGCTATCTTGTTTTTACAATATGCACGGAAAGTAGCCAGCTTTTCTTGAAAGTCTTTAGGCAGTTGCTGTGAAATAGTAGTCCGTGTGCGGATGGAGAGATTGCGTCTTTTCATGAACCGGATCCCTGTCGCTTAGTAGGAGCCATTTTGTGGTCTTTACAGATGTAAACACACAAAGGAAATGAAACGTAATATCCGCGCGCTTCTTCATCTTCTACGCGGGCGGGTGGTTGCTTACAGTAGAAGAAGAAGCGCTTCCTGTTCTATGGGGGCGGGTGCTTACCTTGGCGGTTGCTTGCGTAGAAGAAGAAGCACTTCCTCTTCTACGGGGAAAAAAGATGGCGGCTGTTTACCGTAGTTGCGAGACCGAAACTTTATGAAAATGAATCTTAATATTAATCCATATATAAAGCGCACCGGGTTATAAGCCGCACTGTCAGCTTTTGAGTAAATTTGTGGTTTTTAGGTGCGGCTAATAGTGCGGAAAATACGGTATGTATATATTGTTTGTGCACGTATTGATGGTCTATCATTGTAATTCTAATGCATTTGTACAATGCATGTGTGGCTTTCACGTTACGGTTACATTTTTTAAGCCTTCTATGCAAGCTAGATAGTGATATCCACATCCAATCATGTGCAGGCTTTTTTTTGCACTGTATGAAAAGCTGGCATATGGTAGCCATCTTGCCCTGGCCGCTGAGCTTAAGGAAATTCCAGCAGTGTAGAGTTTAGGCCAAAATTGTACCGCAGCACACCCATGCACACTCACTTGCACACACCACCGCTCAGGTTTGTCATACTTGCTCCAAATTAATGTTGAAGGAGAACTCAATAACAAGCTCCGTGGAGTTTGACATATTTCTTAACGTGTTATTATTCAAATCCTCTCACATAAAAACTCTGTCGTAGACACGCTGGCCTCGGTCTGTGGCTGAATGTTATCTCCGTATACACATGGCAGACATTATTTTTTTTTCTGTGTTTAGTCTTTGGCATTTTCCACAGGTTGTATATGGCCCAAGCCATTGTAAAAGAATATCCTGCTCCGTGTCCTGTTGAAGAACACACTGCATCTGTTCTTCCTTACCCTCAGAGAGAATATACAGTCGCGATCAAAAGTGTACATACACTTGTAAAGAACATCATGTCTTAACTTTACAATCATTTCTACAACTCTTATTTTTTTGTGATGTAGTGATTGGAGCACATACTTGTTGGTCACAAAAAACATTCATGAAGTTTGCTTCTTTTATGAATTTATTATGGCTCTACTGAAAATGTGAGGGTCAAAAGTATACATACAGCAATGTTAATATTTGCTTACATGTCCCTTGGCAAGTTTACCTGCAATAAGGCGCTTTTGGTAGCCATCCACAAGCTTCTGCTTGAATTTTTGACCACTCCTCTTGACAAAATTTCGTGCAATTCAGCTAAATGTGTTGGTTTTCTCACATGGACTTGTTTCTTTAGCATTGTCCACACGTTTAAGTCAGGACTTTAGGATGGCCATTCTAGAACCCTCATTCAAGCCTGATTTAGCCATTCCTTTACCACTTTTAACGTGTGTTTGGGATCTTTGTCCTGTTGGAACACCCAACTGCGCTAGAGATGCGCGGATAGGCAATTATTTCATCCGCAACCGCATCAGAAAGTCGTCAACCATCCGCCATCCACCCGATCTAACATTTGATCAGAACCGCACCCGCCCGCACCCGCCCGTTGTTATGTATCTAATATAGACGATGCAAGGCATTAGTGAGGTTATAAAGCTTTTGCCTGTTAAAGAAAGGAGACTGATCCAATGCAGCACAGACATTCGCGTGCCACGCTGTCACGACCCAGACGCACACCAGTGCGCAATCATATGGGAGCCGCGCTGAGCGCACCTCCAAGCGCGTCTCGCTGCCGGCGACGGCCGGGTATATGGGCCCGACGCTCCAGCGCCATCCATTTTCAGGGCTAGTTGATTCGGCAGGTGGGTTGTTACACACTCCTTAGCGGGTTCCGACTTCCATGGCCACCGTCCTGCTGTCTATATCAACCAGGGTGAGCCCCACCCCTTTCGTGAGCGCACTGCACGTGGAGTGACCCCTGTTACGCGCCCCCGGCAACAGGGGTGGCGGGCAGGTAAGCTGCGCGGGCGGAGCGCGCGGAGTGACCCCTGTTACGAGCCCCCGGCCACGGGGGTGGCGGGCAGGTAAGCTGCTTACCTGCTGCGCGTGACGCCGGCCGCGGCGAAGGCGGACGAGGCGGGGTGTCGGTGCGGTGGGCGCGGTGGTGACCCTGGACGTGCGTCGGGCCCTTCTCGCGGATCGCCTCAGCTACGGCTCCCGGTGGGGCCCTCTCGGGGGAAGGGGCCTCGGTCCCGGACCCCGGCGAGGCGTCCCTTCTCCGCTCCGTAAAAGTGTCCATCTCTTTTTTTTTTTTTCTTCTGTTGTGGCATATGCTGCAGGTGCCTGCTCGTTTTTCGTATGTGGGTAACAACATTTAACTTTGTACATATATTTCCAAATTAATTAATTAATTAATTAATTAATTAATTAATCCGCGTACTCCGCGGTTGTGCCCGCAAACCGCGCATCTCTAAACTGCGCCCAAGACCCAAACTCCGGGCTGATGATTTTAGCTTGTCCTGAAGAATTTGGAGCTAATCCTCCTTTTTCCATTGTCCCATTTAAAGCATCAGTTCCATTGGCAGAAACACAGGCCCAGAGCATAATACTACCACCACCATGCTTGACGGTAGGAATGGTGCACTGCAAAAACTTGTTATTAGTGAGAATATACTTGCTTTAAGGTATTTTTGGGTTCATTGAGGATAGCTAATTTTACTCGTTTTGGAAAGTGTTGACAAGCCACATTTTCTTGTTATATTGGCAGATAATTTTGCTTAGTTCAAATAAAAAAAACCTAATTTTTGTATTTTTTTTTCTTCTTGTTTTTGCACACTGACTTTTTGCAGTGTGCTCCTGGGATTAAAGGCCTCACCTTTTCTCCTCCAAACATATTGCTGGGTATTGTGGCCAAACAGCTAAATATTTGTTTCATCTGACCACAGAACTTTCCTCCAGAAGGTCTTATCTTTGTCCATGTGATGTCAGATGAAACAAAAATGGAGCTGTTTGGCCACAATACCCAGCAATATGTTTGGAGGAGAAAAGGTGAGGCCTTTAATCCCAGGAACACCAGGCCTACCGTCAAGCATGGTGGTGGTAGTATTATGCTCTGGGCCTGTTTTGCTGCCAATGGAACTGCTGCTTTACAGAGAGTAAATGGGACAAAGAAAAAGGAGGATTATCTATTATTATATTGGGACGGTGTGGAGAAGTTGGTAGAGTGGCCGTGCCAGCAATCGGAGGGTTGCTGGTTACTGGGGTTCAATCCCCACCTTCTACCGTCCTAGTCACGTCCGTTGTGTCCTTGGCAAGACACTTCACCCTTGCTCCTGATGGCTGCTGGTTAGCGCCTTGCATGGCAGCTCCCGCCATCAGTGTGTGAATGTGTGTGTGAATGGGTGAATGTGGAAATAGTGTCAAAGCGCTTTGAGTACCTTGAAGGTAGAAAAGCGCTATACAAGTATAACACATTTATTTATTTATTTATTTATTTATCTCCAAATTCTTCAGGACAAGCTAAAATCATCAGCCCGGAGGTTGGGTCTTGGGCGCAGTTGGGTGTTCCAACAGGACAATGGCACCAAACACACCTCAAAAGTGGTAAAGGAATGGCTAAATCAGGCTAGAATGAAGGTTTTAAAATGGCCTTCCCAAAGTCCTGACTTAAACGTGTGGACAATGCTGAAGAAACAAGTCCATGTCAGAAAACCAACACATTTAGCTGAACTGCACCAATTTTGTCAAGAGGAGTGGTCAAAAATTCAAGCAGAAGCTTGTGGATGGCTACCAAAAGCGCCTTATTGCAGGTAAACTTGCCAAGGGACATGTAAGCAAGTATGTGCTCCAATCACTACATCACAAAAAAATAAGAGTTGTAGAAATGATTGTAAAGTCAAGACAGCCATGACATGATGTTCTTTACAAGTGTATTGTCATGTCTGTGTAATCATTTTTTGTTTTAAGTCATGTTTTGTTTAGTTTCTGTCTTTTCACTCCCTTGTCTTGTTTCCATGATTACCCCATTAGTTTCACCTGTTCCACGTTTGGACTAATTGTGCACTCTTGATTGTCACCATAGCAACCCATTAGTTTTCACCTGTCACGTCACGCACCTGTTTCACGTTTTGAGTCACGCACCTGTTTTCGTTAATCAAGTCTGTAGTATTTAAGTTCATTGTTTTCAGTTTGTCTTTCTGGTGACATCCCCACATTTATGCTCGACACATTTCTAACTCCTTTTCATGTCCATCGTTCACGCTGCTCCTTTTTTGTCCATGCCAAGTAAGTTTTCTTTATTCAAGCCATAGTTTGCAAGTTTTGTTTAGTTGTTCATAGTTTCTGCCCTTGTGCAAGTTTTGTGTTTATAGTCAAGTTTTGTACTTCCGCCCTTGTGCGCGACTTTAGTTTGTTCCTTTTGTTATTGTAAAATTAAATATGTATTCACCTGTAAGTTATATCTGGTCCAAATGTTCATTTGCACCACGGGAGAACAAACCACGCCATAGTCCATGTCTTGACATGTATGTACACTTTTGATCGCGACTGTATGTCATCTAATCATCTGCACCATATA
>NC_084567.2:41580000-41602500 GCF_033978685.3 Nerophis lumbriciformis
CCCCAATATTGTTGTCCGGGTGGAAATTCGGGAGAATGGTAGATTTTCGGGTGGGCCACTGAAATTCGGGAGTACCGTATTTTCCGCACCATAAGGCGCCCTGGGTTATAAGCCGCGCCTTCAATGAACGGCATATTTCAAAACTTTGTCCACCTATAAGCCGCCCCGTGTTGTAAGCCGCATCTAACTGCGCTAAAGGGAATGTCAAAAAAGCAGTCAGATAGGTCAGTCAAACTTTAATAATATATTAAAAACCAGCGTGATGTGGGCGCGCATGGAGTCGTATATCAACATGGACAGAGCTGCGTGAAAAAAGCCACCCGGCCTCTTCGCGTAAACTTAAACTTACCTTAACCACTCGCTCATCTTTTCTTCATCCATCCATCCCTTCGAGTTAGCTTTTTATGATGACGCCGGCTGGAAAGGTCTCTTTTGGCAAGGTCTTCCTTTTGAATATCACCATGGGTGGAAGTTTCTGGCCATTAGCATGGCAAGCTAGAACCACAGTGAAGGATGACTTCTCATTCCCTGCGGTGCGAATATTCACCGTACGTGCTCCCGTTGTATCCACGGTGCGGTTCACAGGAATATCAGTTGCTGTGAAATAGTAATCCGTGTGCGGATGGAGAGATTGCGTCTTTTCATGAACCGGATACCTGTAGCTTAGTAGGAGCCATTTTGTGGTCTTTACAGATGTAAACACACAAAGGAAATGAAACGTACGGTGATATCCGCGCGCTTTTTCTTCTTCTACGAGGGCGGGTGGTTGCTTACAGTAGAAGAAGAAGCGCTTCCTGTTCTATGGGGGCGGGTGCTTACCTTGGCGGTTGCTTGCGTAGAAGAAGAAGCGCTTCCTGTTCTACCGGGAAAAAAGATGGCGGCTGTTTACCGAAGTTGCGAAACCGAAACTTTATGAAAATGAATCTTAATATTTATCCATATATAAAGCGCACCGGGTTATAAGGCGCACTGTCAGCTTTTGAGAAAATTTGTGGTTTTTAGGTGCGCCTTATAGTGCGGAAAATACGGTATTCAGGGAAAATCGGGGGTGTTGGCAAGTATGGCTCCTGTGCAAAAAAATTGGGTATTTAAATATGACACTGTTTGATTTGACAAAAATCTACGGACTTAGGTTGGTATCTATAAGCGTTCCTCAACTTTCTCACTCTTTTTTGCCACTTGTGCCAGCTTTTTTTGAAACATGTCGCAGGCATCACATTCCAAATGAGCTAATATTTGCAAAAAAAATTAACAAAAGTTTACCAGTTCCAACGTTAAGTATCTTGTCTTTGCAGTCTATTCAATTGAATATAAGTTGAAAAGGATTTGTTGTATTCTCTTTTTATTTACCATTTACACAACGTGACAACTTCACTGCTTTTGGGGTTTGTATAAAATGCATATTAATACACATTTGTGGTAAGGGCGACCTATCTAAACAAAAACACCGGCGGCCAAGACGGCACTGAGGCGCTTCACATATGGACATATAACATAAACACACACACACACACACACACACTTGTCTGTCAGCAGACTTGTTATCGCCTCAAAAGGCCAGATGAGTGTGCTGTGGTTGCCGGGGAAACCTGGATAAACACGGGAGCCATTGTAGTATTTCTCCGATCGCATGGCACACATTTTGGCTGGACCCTTGTTGATTTAGTGCTTGAAAGTCTTCACGCACACACTATCTCTGTTTTCTCACTTACTGACTCACACACACGTTAGTATGACTGGGCTTTCAGATGATCCCTCAACTTGTCATCACTTATTTGATTATGAGCACATGTTACCTCGTAACTCACAAACACACACGTAAACACAACATGCAGACAGTAAATTGGACTAAATTAGAGTCTTTGTTATCTACTGTACATCATTCTGGTGTGCCGTGGGAGATTATGTCATTTCACCTAATTGGGTTGAAAACATATTTTGCAAAACCAGTGATTATAGTCCGCAAATAATGTGCCGTTGTTGAGTGTCGGTGCTGTCTAGAGCTCGGCAGAGTAACCGTGTAATACTCTTCCATATCAGTAGGTGGCAGCAGGTAGCTAATTCGCTTTGTCGTGGTCACAATATGCGGACGACAGGTGTCCAACGCTTAAATAATATAATGCATATGTTCCTTCTTGACTGTACTTAAATGTAGAATATATGTATAATATATTTATATTATTCACATGTGAATAATGCTGTATAATAGACTGTATTTATATTTATCACATGTGAATAATGCTGTATAATAGACTGTATTTATGTTATTCACATGTGAATAATGCTGTATAATAGACTGTATTTATGTTATTCACATGTGAATAATGCTGTATAATAGACTGTATTTATGTTATCCACATGTGAATAATGCTGTATAATAGACTGTATTTATGTTATTCACATGTGAATAATGCTGTATAATAGACTGTATTTATGTTATTCACATGTGAATAATGCTGTATAATAGACTGTATTTATGTTATCCACATGTGAATAATGCTGTATAATAGACTGTATTTATGTTATTCACATGTGAATAATGCTGTATAATAGACTGTATTTATATTATTCACATGTGAATAATGCTGTATAATAGACTGTATTTATACTATTCACATGTGAATAATGCTGTATAATAGACTGTATTTATATTATTCACATGTGAATAACGCTGTATAATAGACTGTATTTATATTATTCACATGTGAATAACGCTGTATAATAGACTGAATTTATATTATTCACATGTGAATAATGCTGTATAATAGACTGTATTTATATTATTTACATGTGAATAATGCTGTATAATAGACTGTATTTATGTTATTCACATGTGAATAATGCTGTATAATAGACTGTATTTATGTTATTCACATGTGAATAATGCTGTATAATAGACTGTATTTATATTATTCACATGTGAATAATGCTGTATAATAGACTGTATTTATATTATTCACATGTGAATAATGCTGTATAATAGACTGTATTTATATTATTCACATGTGAATAATACTGTATAATAGACTGTATTCATATTATTCACATGTGAATAATGCTGTATAATAGACTGCATTTATATTATTCACATGTGAATAATGCTGTATAATAGACTGTATTTATATTATTCACATGTGAATAATGCTGTATAATAGACTGTATTTATATTATTCACATGTAAATAATGCTTTATAATAGACTGTATTAATATTATTCACATGTGAATAATGCTGTATAATAGACTATTTATATTATTCACATGTGAATAATGCTGTATAATAGACTGTATTTATATTATTCACATGTGAATAATGCTGTATAATAGACTGTATGTATATTATTCACATGTGAATAATGCTGTATAATAGACTGTATTTATATTATTCACATGTGAATAATGCTGTATAATAGACTGTATTTATATTATTCACATGTGAATAATGCTGTATAATAGACTGTATTTATATTATTCACATGTGAATAATGTTGTATAATAGACTGTATTTATGTTATTCACATGTGAATAATGCTGTATAATATACTTTATTTATATTATTCATATGTGAATAATGCTGTAAAATAGACTGTATTTATATTATTCACATGTGAATAATGCTGTATAATAGACTGTAGCGAGTGCCGCTAAATGAAGTGAATTATGTTAATATAGCGCTTTTCTGTAGTGACTCAAAGCGCTTTTACATAGTGAAAGCCAATATCTAAGTTACATTTAAACCAGTGTGGGTGGCACTGGGAGCAGGTGGGTAAAGTGTTTTGCCCAAGGACACAACAGCAGTGACTAGGATGGCGGAAGCGGGGATCGAACCTGAAACCCTCAAGTTGCTGGCACAGCCACTCTACCAACCGAGCTATACCGCCCCAAGAAAAGGCATTGAAGCTTAGGCATGGCTTTGCAGAACGAAACTAAAACTGAACTGGCTGCAAAGTAAACAAAAACAGAATGCTGGACGACAGCAAAGACTTACAGCATGTGGAGCAGACGGCGTCCACAAAGTACATCCGTACATGACGTGACAATCAACCATGTCCTCACAAAGAAAGATAGCATCCGCACAACTTAAATAGTCTTGATTGCTAAAACAAAGTAGGTGCAGGGAATAGCGCTCAAAGGAAGACTGAAGACAAAACTAACTTACAGGTGGTGACAGTACACCTACTTTGAGACAAGAGCTATAGTGATGCATGCTTGGTTATGGTTTAAATTCATATCCAACAATTGCGAGAACAACTTTTTATCGGTTTAATTTTTTCAATAATTTCTGCTGGTGATATGCCTCGGGATGGTTTTAATGGAAAAATATGTGCCTTTGCTCAGAAAAGGTTGAAAAACACTGCTGTACATAACAAACTGTATTGTTTATGTTAATGAACGGGATGTCCCGTCATTCACTGCATGTCGAGTGAGGATGACTCGGGAAACTAGTCTGGCTTTCATCAAACTACAAACATGTTCCTGTAGTCCTGCCCTCGCCTGGTAGACGTTTTCAACTCCACTCCCAATTTTCACTTTCTCGTCATTCACTGCCGCTCTGTCTTGCTGTGTTGGCCTGCTGGATGAGTGAATGTGCAGTGGCATGCAGGAGTGGGAGTGACTCACGCTGCGGGATCGTGCTGCCACAGAGAGGAAGAGCTAAAAGCGTGTACTTCTAAATTGAATTAGTCATCACGCACGTGTGTGAAGAGTTTAATTTAGCACAAGGTTGTTTTGTCGTGTATCTTCTTCTGTTTTGCAACCGCTCATGGCGGGCCTTCAAGAATGAGCTAATGCCTGACCTTTGTCACCATTCCTTGCCTCAGTCAGATTTTCTCGCAATAAATGGTTTTCGAGTACCGTATTTTCCGCACCATAAGCCGCCCTGGGTTATAAGCCGCGCCTTCAATGAACGGCATATTTCAAAACTTTGTCCACCTATAAGCCGCCCCGTGTTGTAAGCCGCATCTAACTGCGCTAAAGGAATGTCAAAAAAACAGTCAGATAGGTCAGTCAAACTTTAATAATATATTAAAAACCAGCGTGATGTGGGCGCGCATGGAGTCGTATATCAACATGGACGGAGCTGCGTGAAAAAAGCCACCCGGCCTCTTCGCGTAAACTTCCCTTAACCACTCGCTCATCTTTTCTTCATCCATCCATCCCTTCGAGTTAGCTTTTATGATGACGCCGGCTGGAAAGGTCTCTTTTGGCAAGGTCTTCCTTTTGAATATCACCATGGGTGGAAGTTTCTGGCCATTAGCATGGCAAGCTAGAACCACAGTGAAGGATGACTTCTCATTCCCTGTGGTGCGAATATTCACCGTACGTGCTCCCGTTGTATCCACAGTGCGGTTCACAGGAATATCAAAAGTCAGTGGAACCTCGTCCATGTTGATAATGTTCTCTGGCCGGATCTTTTTTTCAGCTATCTTGTTTTTACAATATGCACGGAAAGTAGCCAGCTTTTCTTGAAAGTCTTTAGGCAGTTGCTGTGAAATAGTAGTCCGTGTGCGGATGGAGAGATTGCGTCTTTTCATGAACCGGAAACCTGTCGCTCAGTAGGAGCCATTTTGTGGTCTTTACAGATGTAAACACACAAAGGAAATTAAACGTAGTATCCGCGCGCTTCTTCTTCTTCTACGCGGGCGGGTGGTTGCTTACAGTAGAAGAAGAAGCGCTTCCTGTTCTATGGGGGCGGGTGCTTACCTTGGCGGTTGCTTGCGTAGAAGAAGAAGCACTTCCTCTTCTACGGGGAAAAAAAGATGGCGGCTGTTTACCGTAGTTGCGAGACCGAAACTTTATGAAAATGAATCTTAATATTAATCCATATATAAAGCGCACCGGGTTATAAGCCGCACTGTCAGCTTTTGAGTAAATTTGTGGTTTTTAGGTGCGGCTAATAGTGCGGAAAATACGGTAATTTAAGTCTCCTTTTTTTATACAAAACCCAAAACCAGGGAAGTTGTGTAAATGGTAAATAAAAAGAGAATACAATGATTTGCAAATCCTTTTCAACTTATATTCAATTGAATAGACTGCAAAGACAAGATATTTCATCCTCACACTGAGAAACTTCATTTTTTTTGGCAAATAATCATTAACTTAGAATTTAATGGCAGCAACACATTGCAAAAAAGGCATTTTTACCACTGTGTTACATGGCCTTTCCTTTTAACAACACTCAGTATACGTTTGGGAACTGAGGAGACACATTTTTTTGTCATAATTCCTTGCCTCTGTCAGCTCTTCTCGCAATAAATGGTTTTCGAGTTATTAAAGTCTCCTTTTTTTATATTATTTTATGGTTGTGGTTGCGTTGGAACAGGTTCCAGTAGCTATTTTATAACAATTTTAAATTCTTGACCGAAACTGACAATGAGAAAATCAAGGCCAAAAACGGAAAACCAAAATAAATTAAAGCTGCAAGCAGCATTGGTCGGGCCCGCGTATTTGGCAGGTGCTAGTCCTAAGTGTCCCAATACTTTTGTTCAGTTTTCGTCATAAGTGTCCCAATACTTTTGTCTACTTTTAGTCCGAATTGTCCCAATACTTTTGTGTAGTGTACCTACCTTGTCTGCATTGTGTGGGCACGCTGGTGCTTCCTGCTTTTAAGCAGCCATCTTAAAAAAACAGCAGCATCAGCGCAGCGGCTCTTTGAAGGGTCATAAAATCGAAACCGGAGCCGGTATTAAAACTCTTTCGATAACTTTTAATCAAAAGGGTTCAAATCTCTCTCCTGTGTTAGTTTGAAGCCGAAACAACAAACACGCTCAGAGGAGATAATGTTTGAAGAAAGGTGACCGGTTTTAACAAAAATGTTGTGTTGAAGGGGGAATAGCAAGCTTCTTGTAGATTTTTGCTGGGGGTTGTCAATTTATGAAATGTAGGTCTAAGTGAGACCTACGGAGAGGATTTTGTTTCATGTCTCTCCGACCTTCCCAGTGGGAGTTACAGGCAGTTTTGTCATTTTTTTCTTCCGAGGAGCAGTTTTTTCTCCGTTTTATTCAAAAATTGCTCTAGAGCGCAATTTTTAAATTTGGGGTTAGGTTTTTTTATTAGATCACAATTTTTGCCAGTCCTGATGTGTGCGTTCAGTTTGGTGAGTTTTGAAGCGTGTTAAGGGGGTCAAATTACAGCTCAAAAAGGCAAAAGTGACTGTTTTTAGTACTTTTTTGTCTTGAAGGGGGAATTGCCAACTTCCTGTTGATTTTTGCCCGAGGATATACAATTATGAAAACTAGGTCTAAGTCAAACCTACATAGAGGTTTTTGTTTCATGTCTCTCCGACCTTCCTAGTGGGAGTTACAGGCAGTCTAGTTTTTTTTTTCCTAGGGGGCGCTAGATCACAATTTTGAGTTTTGGGGTTCGTTTTTTTTTTTATTAAAAGACAATTTTCGCAGGTCCTGATGTGTGGGTCAAATATGGTGAGTTTTGAAGCATGTTAAGTGGGTCAAATTAGTGCTCAAAGAGGCGGCGGAAGAATAATAATAAAGAAAGAATAAAACCTTACAAATTCAATAGGTCCTTATGTCCCATTGCATAACGACTCCCTGTGGGAGTGTCATTCTGATGAGTGCGACCAGTCTGTGAACAATTGAAACGTCCTGTGTGCTTTTTCCTCCTGTATAACAGGTTAGTTTTGGTGAATCAACTCACTGAATAATATCCATGTGATCTTTATAAGTTTAAGTACACATTCTGATGGTGGAGCCGAACTCTAAAGTGTTTGTGAGTTGTAGTTTGTAAATGAACACTGAAATTCAAGTATTTATTTCATTTATATATATATATATATATATATATATATATATATATATATATATATATACATATATATATATATATATATATATATATATATATATATATATATATATATATATATATATATATATATATATTAGAGATGCGCGGTTTGCGGGCACAACCGCGGAGTCCGCGGATTATCCGCGGATCGGGCGGATGAAATTTAAAAAAATTAGATTTTATCCGCGGGTCGGGTCGGGCGGTTGAAAAAAAAAAAAAAAAGATTTTAAATAGATTCAGGCGGGTGGCAGTTAAACCAATTGGGAAATATATATACATAGTTAAATGTTGTTACCCACATACGAAAAACGAGCAGGCACCTGCAGCATATGCCACAACAGAAGAAAAAAAAAAAGAAGAGATGGACACTTTTACGGAGCGGAGAAGGGACGCCTCGCCGGGGTCCGGGACCGAGGCCCCTTCCCCCGAGAGGGCCCCACCGGGAGCCGTAGCTGAGGCGATCCGCGAGAAGGACCCGACGCACGTCCAGGGTCACCACCGCGCCCACCGCACCGACACCCCGCCTCGTCCGCCTTCGCCGCGGCCGGCGTCACGCGCAGCAGGTAAGCAGCTTACCTGCCCGCCACCCCCGTGGCCGGGGGCTCGTAACAGGGGTCACTCCGCGCGCTCCGCCCGCGCAGCTTACCTGCCCGCCACCCCCGTGGCCGGGGGCTCGTAACAGGGGTCACTCCGCGCGCTCCGCCTGCGCAGCTTACCTGCCCGCCACCCCCGTTGCCGGGGGCGCGTAACAGGGGTCACTCCACGCGCAGTGCGCTCACGAAAGGGGTGGGGCTCACCCTGGTTGATATAGACAGCAGCAGGATGGTGGCCATGGAAGTCGGAACCCGCTAAGGAGTGTGTAACAACCCACCTGCCGAATCAACTAGCCCTGAAAATGGATGGCGCTGGAGCGTCGGGCCCATACCCGGCCGTCGCCGGCAGCGAGACGCGTTTGGAGGTGCGCTCAGCGCGGCTCCCATATGATTGCGCACTGGTGTGCGTCTGGGCCGTGACAGCGTGGCACGCGAATGTCTGTGCTGCATTGGATCAGTCTCCTTTCTTTAACAGGCAAAAGCTTTATAACCTCACTAATGCCTTGCATCGTCTATATTAGATATATAACAACGGGCGGGTGCGGGCGGATGCGGTTCTGATTAAATGTTAGGTCGGGTGGATGGCGGATGGTTGACGACTTTCTGATGCGGTTGCGGATGAAATAATTGCCTATCCGCGCATCTCTAATACATATGGGACGGCGTGGCGCAGTGGAAGAGTGGCCGTGCGCAACCCGAGGGTCCCTGGTTCAATCCCCACCTAGTACCAACCTCGTCATGTCCGTTGTGTCCTGAGCAAGACACTTCACCCTTGCTCCTGATGGGTGCTGGTTAGCGCCTTGCATGGCAGCTCCCTCCATCAGTGTGTGAATGTGTGTGTGAATGGGTGAATGTGGAAGTAGTGTCAAAGCGCTTTGAGTACCTTGAAGGTAGAAAAGCGCTATACAAGTACAACCCATTTATCATTTATCATTTATATATATATATTTATAGCTAGAATTCACTGAAAGTCAAGTATTTCTTATATATATATATATATCTTAACCACGCCCCCCGCCCCACCCCCGACCACGCCCCCGCCCCCACCCCCCACCCCCACCTCCCGAAATCGGAGGTCTCAAGGTTGGCAAGTATGGGTACCATTAACATATACCAGATTTTAGGAGAACCCCGGATTATAAGGAGTCACGGGGGGCTGAGTGGATGAGCCATTAAACCGTTAACTAGCAATTGTAGTCTAATCTAGTTGTTTTTTTTTCTTAATATTGTGCACATTCATTTAGGATTGACGGATGTTATTTACTATTTGTAAACATTTCCTGCAGACAGACAAGCATCAGTCTGTGGTGCGACTGTAATGTATCTCTCCATCACATATTTGGGCTCATATGCACGATGACTTTGTAAAGAACAGTCAACTTATGACTTGAAAAGTAGCTTAGTTTTCAGATTTTGTGGTTGATTAAAGTATGCGTTATGGTTCGCCCTGTGTGCATTTGGCTTGTTTGTGAGTTGAACCCATCAAAAGGGTGTACCGTATTTTCCGCACTATAAGCCGCCCCGGGTTATTAGCCGCACCTTCAATGAATGGCATATTTCAAAACTTTGTCCACCTATAAGCCGCCCCGGGTTATAAGCCGCGCCTACGCTGCGCTAAAGGGAATGTCAAAAAAACAGTCAGATAGGTCAGTCAAACTTTAATAATATATTACAAACCAGCGTTTTAACAACTCTGTTCACCCCCAAAATGTAATGTGCAAATGTGCAATCACAAAAATAGTACCACTCAAAATAGTGCAGAGCAATAGCAACAATAACAACTCAACGTTGCTCGAACGTTAATGTCACACAACACACAAAATAAACATTTAAAGCCCACTTTCTGAAGTTATTCCTGATCCATAAATCCCTCGAATTCTTCTTCGGTGTCTGAATTAAAAAGTTGGGCGAATACGGCATCCAAAATGGCCGGCTCCGTCTCGTCGAAGTCATCAGAGTCAGTGTCGCTGTTGTTGTCCAGCAGTTCCATGAATCCTGCCTTCCGGAAAGCTCGGACCACAGTTGAGACCGATATATCCGCTCAGGCATTTACAATCCACTGGCAGATGTTGGCTTATGTCGTCCAGCGCTGTCTCCCTGTCTTAGTGGCGCAGGTCATCTTGTTGCTTCCTCTACCTACGCACCATTGATTCATTTATGTTCAATTCTCTCGCTGCTGCTCTATTTCCGTGTTCTACTGCGTGACTTATTGCTTTGAGTTTGAATTCTGCGTTGTACGCGTGTCTCTTAATAGGAGCCATTTTGTGGTCTTTACTGATGTAAACACACAAATGAAATGAAACGTAATATCCGCGCGCTTCTTCTTCTACGGGGGCGGGTGGTTGCTTACAGTAGAAGAAGAAGCGCTTCCTCTTCTATGGGGGCGGGTGCTTACCTTGGCGGTTGCTTACCTTAGAAGAAGAAGCGCTTCCTCTTCTACGGGGAAAAAAGATGGCGGCTGTTTACCGTAGTTGCGAGACCTAAACTTTATTAAAATGAATATTAATATTAATCCATATATAAGGCGCACCGGGTTATAAGCCGCACTGTCAGCTTTTGAGAAAATTTGTGGTTTTTAGGCGCGGCTAATAGTGCGGAAAATACGGTAGATGATAATCAGTGTACTGTAAAATAGAACTACTGGGCAACTCAATCAATCAATCTTTATTTATATAGCCCTAAATCACAAGTGTCTCAAAGGGCTGCACAAGCCACAACGACATCCTCGGTACAAAGCCCACATACGGGCAAGGAAAAACTCACCCCAGTGGGACGTCGATGTGAATGACTATGAGAAACCTTGGAGAGGACCGCATATGTGGGTAACCCCCCCCCCCTCTAGGGGAGACCGAAAGCAATGGATGTCGAGTGGGTCTGACATAATATTGTGAGAGTCCAGTCCATAGTGGATCCAACATAATAGTAAGAGTCCAGTCCATAGTGGGGCCAGCAGGACACCATCCCGAGCGGAGACGGGTCAGCAGCGCAGAGATGTTCCCAGCCGATGCACAGGCGAGCGGTCCACCCCGGGTCCCGACTGAACAGCCAGCACTTCATCCATGGCCACCGGACCTGTGCCCCCCCCCCTCAAGGAAAAGGAGAGCAGAGGAGAAAAGAAAAGAAACGGCAGATCAACTGGTCTAACAGGGGGGTCTATTTAAAGGCTAGAGTATACAAATGAGTTTTAAGATGGGACTTAAATGCTTCTACTGAGGTAGCATCTCTAATTGTTACCGGGAGGGCATTCCATAGTACTGGAGCCCCAATAGAAAACGCTCTATAGCCCGCAGACTTTTTTTGGGCTCTGGGAATCACTAATAAGCCGGAGTTCTTTCAACGCAGATTTCTTGCCGGGACATATGGTACAATGCAATCAGCAAGATAGGACGGAGCTAGACCGTGTAGTATTTTATACGTAAGTAGTAAAACCTTAAAGTCACATCTTAAGTGCACAGGAAGCCAGTGCAGGTGAGCCAGTATAGGTATATATATATATGTATATATGTATATAAAGGTATATACAGTATAGGTGTAATATGATCAAACTTTCTTGTTCTTGTCAAAAGTCTAGCAGCCGCATTTTGTACCAACTGTAATCTTTTAATGCTAGACATAGGGAGACCCCAAAATAATACGTTACAGTAGTCGAGACGAGACGTAACGAACGCATGAATAATGATCTCAGCGTCGCTAGTGGATAAAATAGAACGAATTTTAGCGATATTACGGAGATGAAAGAAGGCTGTTTTAGTAACACTCTTAATGTGTGACTCAAAGGAGAGAGTTGGGTGGAAGATAATACCCAGATTCTTTACTGATTCGCCTTGTGTAATTGTTTGGTTGTCAAATGTTAAGGTGGTATTATTAAATAAATGTCGGTGTTTAGCAGGACCGATAATCAGCATTTCCGTTTTCTTGGCGTTGAGTTGCATGAAGTTAGCGGACATCCATTGTTTAATTTCATTAAGACACGCCTCCAGCTAACTACAATCCGGCGTGTTGGTCAGCTTTAGCTGACCAACACGCCGCAGCTTTAGCCGCAGCTTTAGCTTTTGCTTTAGCTGACTACAGTGCATATGATCACGTCCAGCTCGGATTTGGCAGACCACCGTGCAATTTTTCAGTCAGCAATCCGACAGTGGGAGAGGATATTTTCCGCGAGGTTAGGAATGAACCATGGTGTCAGGGGGACAAGAACATGTGCACGCATGCACACACTCCGCATAGTTGACTGTAATGTGGTCGCTCCCCACCAGTTAGATTTAATAACCGGCCTATGCCACAACACAAATCAATAAAAAACCCAATCCAAAATAATACATTTTTCTGTCAGGCATACATGCAAGGGGTGGATAATCCATAAATCGGTAGTGTGGATACCAAAGGTGGTGTCATTATGTTTAATACTCGAGTGATTTAGTTTTCTCAAAATGTTGTCGTTTTTGTTAATGTTTACAAACTAGGGGATTAAAACCCTATGCACAGGAGGCATTTGAGGGTGAAAAAAAAACAGGATTTCAATGAGTAATAGCAGTTTTTGCTTTTGTTTAGTTATTGTTACTACTTAGTTATTACCGTATTTTCCGCACTATTAGCCGCACCTAAAAAACCACAAATTTACTCAAAAGCTGACAGTGCGGCTTATAACCCGGTGCGCTTTATATATGGATTAATATTAAGATTCATTTTCATAAAGTTTCGGTCTCGCAACTACGGTAAACAGCCGCCATCTTTTTTCCCGGTAGAAGAGGAAGTGCTTCTTCTTCTACGCAAGCAACCGCCAAGGTAAGCACCCGCCCCCATAGAACAGGAAGCGCTTCTTCTTCTACTGTAAGCAACCACCCGCCCGCGTAGAAGAAGAAGAAGCGCGCGGATATTACGTTTCATTTCCTTTGTGTGTTTACATCAGTAAAGACCACAAAATGGCTCCTACTAAGCGACAGGTTTCCGGTTCATGAAAAGACGCAATCTCTCCATCCGCACACGGACTACTATTTCACAGCAACTGCCTAAAGACTTTCAAGAAAAGCTGGATACTTTCCGTGCATATTGTAAAAACAAGATAGCTGAAAAAAAGATCCGGCCAGAGAACATTATCAACATGGACGAGGTTCCACTGACTTTTGATATTCCTGTGAACCGCACTGTGGATACAACGGGAGCACGTACGGTGAATATTCGCACCACAGGGAATGAGAAGTCATCCTTCACTGTGGTTCTAGCTTGCCATGCTAATGGCCAGAAACTTCCACCCATGGTGATATTCAAAAGGAAGACCTTGCCAAAAGAGACCTTTCCAGCCGGCGTCATCATAAAAGCTAACTCGAAGGGATGGATGGATGAAGAAAAGATGAGCGAGTGGTTAAGGGAAGTTTACGCGAAGAGGCCGGGTGGCTTTTTTCACGCAGCTCCGTCCATGTTGATATACGACTCCATGCGCGCCCACATCACGCTGGTTTTTAATATATTATTAAAGTTTGACTGACCTATCTGACTGTTTTTTTGACATTCCTTTAGCGCAGTTAGATGCGGCTTATAACACGGGGCGGCTTATAGGTGGACAAAGTTTTGAAATATGCCGTTCATTGAAGGCGCGGCTTATAACCCAGGGCGCCTTATGGTGCGGAAAATACGGTACTGACTTTGTTTTGATCAATGTATAGCATAAAAGAAAGTAACAAACTAGGAACTTGATATCGTTAAATTGTCAATAGCATTCACCATAAATAAATAACTGTTGGAATAATTGTTTGTAAGTTATCACAAAAGAAACGTTGTATTATGAATGCTGTCTTTCGAGGCCTAACAAGAGGAAGAAGGCTCGTGATTTCAACACGGACAGATGGCAGGATCTGCTCAACTTCCAGAGGAACTCTCTTTGAAGTGTTAAACGAACTCTCTCTGAAGTATTTCACAAACTCTCTTCCAACTATTTGGTAACCGAGGTCAACGCTATTTACGACCCGCTGCCCTCTTGAAGCAACTGTGGTCAGGAGACGGGAGGGGTTATCCATTGTCCTCCAACACCTGCCCCAGCTGGATCCAGGAAGAGCCCAAGCCCGAGAAATCCTCTTCTTGGTCTTCAAAGCGACCGAAAACAATGACTGTTTTACATACTTCCCATTCCTGCTGTGACATGTGTTGGTGCGTGAACATTGAACATCTGAATAAAGGAGGTGACGAAAACCTTCTTGGTCAGAGCGTGGTGCAGGACTGTACAGAGAGTGCAGTGGCCATGTCTCTCCTCAATATTGAGTCCAAATTGAATTCTGTCTCTGTTTGATTCCTTGCCTTTTGTCTCGTTTAATAGATGTCCTCAGTGTTTGAACGTGACAATAACAAAAATGACATTTAATGTGATAGGTGTCGGCCAATATTTACTCATGAATGATCGGAATTGGCGGCATAAAACTCTGATCGGATCGTCCTTATTTCTAACTCATAAACAAAATGTTAACAGATACGTTCAAATGTGTTTTACGAGGTTTTCAAAAATAAAGCTTTTGTGAAAGTGTATTTGTGTGGAAAGAAACTGGTTGAAAATAGTTGTCAGATTCAAACACCGTTAACATCTACTAAACAGACAATAAGCAAGGAATCAGGCAGAGACAGAGTTAAATTTTACTCATGAGGAGAGACGTATTGGGCTGTACACTCAGTTACAGTTCCAACCTACGCTCTAAGGCACAGCCCACGTGCTCCCCTATTTATTCGGGAGGTCCCTAGTTACATCACTGAGGCTGCTTCTGAAGGGAGGGGTAATGCCAGCAGCCCCAGTTAGACACGATACGTGATTATTCAGAATGGAAATGTGCTGAAACTCGTGATTTCGCCCTGTCTCTGTTTTGTCCGCGCCGAGGTACTCGATGTCCGTCCTTGGCAGTCAGCAGGCAGGGTCTGTAAACAAACTGATACGAGCCAACTCGCAATGCGAGATTGCAAGTTGTCTCTTTGCACAGATAGAAAAGTACAGCACAATTGATAATAACTATAGCAAATGTCTTTAAGCATAAGAGTTGTGTGATAACTTATACATAATAATTCTAACAATAGTACATTGTTTGACCCTGCCTCTTAAAAGAATGAGAATCAAGAATCATTGGGAACCTGAATTGAAACAACGAACTGGAACCGTCCAAATTTAAACAGTACTCAACCCGACTCTGCAGCATCGCGTGGACATCGGGTGCGGTACCTCTGGATTGGCAGACCGGGGTGGTGGTTCCTCTCTTTAAGAAGGGGAACCGGAGGGTGTGTTCTAACTATCGTGGGATCACACTCCTCAGCCTTCCCGGTAAGGTCTATTCAGGTGTACTGGAGAGGAGGCTACGCCGGATAGTCGAACCTCGGATTCAGGAGGAACAGTGTGGTTTTCGTCCTGGTCATGGAACTGTGGACCAGCTCTATACTCTCGGCAGGGTCCTTGAGGGTGCATGGGAGTTTGCCCAACCAGTCTACATGTGTTTTGTGGACTTGGAGAAGGCATTCGACCGTGTCCCTCGGGAAGTCCTGTGGGGAGTGCTCAGAGAGTATGGGTTAACGGACTGTCTGATTGTGGCAGTCCGCTCCCTGTATGCTCGGTGCCAGAGCTTGGTCCGCATTGCCGGCAGTAAGTCGGACACGTTTCCAGTGAGGGTTGGACTCCGCCAAGGCTGCCCTTTGTCACCGATTCTGTTCATAACTTTTATGGACAGAATTTCTAGGCGCCGTCAAGGCATTGAGGGGATCTGGTTTGGTGGCTGCAGGATTAGGTCTCTGCTTTTTGCAGATGATGTGGTCCTAATGGCTTCATCTGGCCAGGATCTTCAGCTCTCACTGGATCGGTTCGCAGCCGAGTGTGAAGCGACTGGGATGAGAATCAGCACCACCAAGTCCGGGTCCATGGTTCTCGCCCGGAAAAGGGTGGAGTGCCATCTCCGGGTTGGGGAGGAGATCTTGCCCCAAGTGGAGGAGTTCAAGTACCTCGGAGTCTTGTTCACGAGTGAGGGAAGAGTGGATCGTGAGATCGACAGGCGGATCGGTGCGGCGTCTTCAGTAATGCGGACGCTGTATCGATCCGTTGTGGTGAAGAAGGAGCTGAGCCGGAAGGCAAAGCTCTCAATTTACCGGTCGATCTACGTTCCCATCCTCACCTATGGTCATGAGCTTTGGGTTATGACCGAAAGGACAAGATCACGGGTACAAGCGGCCGAAATGAGTTTCCTCCGCCGGGTGGTGGGGCTCTCCCTTAGAGATAGGGTGAGAAGCTCTGCCATCCGGGGGGAGCTCAAAGTAAAGCCGCTGCTCCTCCACATCGAGAGGAGCCAGATGAGGTGGTTCAGGCATCTGGTCAGGATGCCACCCGAACGCCTCACTAGGGAGGTGTTTAGGGCACGTCCGACCGGTAGGAGGCCGCGGGGAAGACCCAGGACATGTTGGGAAGACTATGTCTCCCGGCTGGCCTGGGAACGCCTTGGGGTCCCACAGGAAGAGCTGGACGAAGTGGCTGGGGAGAGGGAAGTCTAGGCTTCCCTGCTTAGGCTGCTGCCCCCGCGACCCGACCTCGGATAAGCGGAAGAAGATGGATGGATGGATGGAATCAGCCCGAGTCGGCAAACTCAGTCAGTGTAAGAAAAAGAAAAAGATGGAGGGAGTGAGGAAAAAACAACCTTTAAAGATGAAGGGAGGTGGAGATATGAGACAGTTAGCATGATTTGGAAACATTTAATTGGAGCGACAGAAAGACGCAGTAAAGCAAGTGGTTGCTGCCAGTATTTGCTGAGCTCCAGTTACTCAGGAGGAGAGCACTAACAGGTAGAGGGCACACCATTAGAGATGTTGACACAAATGTGTTTGCTGAACCTTTAACCCTCCTGGCAACAGAGTGCTGGAAAAACTTTGCCAAGGATCGACGTCAGAGTGTAGCGATAAACAAATTATTAAAGCCATCTTAAAAAACACTAACATTTCTGGGCCCTATAAACATAGCAAAAGATAGTTCGACATGACGGAGTTGTACATTGGTCCAATCTCCGTCAACAAAATGCCACATTCCCCCCAGCAGCATTTAATAAACCCCAACATCAATGCTTTGATTTGTACTCGATTGACTCTGTTTTCTAAATGAAATTTAACGAGCACTGTTTCCGCTGGTTTGCAAGTACAGAATGTCCCCAATTTCAAAAGGCTTTTGATCAGAGAAGCAAGGTGGCATAGCTAGAAAAGGAGGAGGAATGTAAACAAAGTGGGGTTTGGATTTGCTGAGTGTGCTTTGAGAAGTTGCAGTGCCCAAGTGGTGAATGTAACACCACCATGCCAGATTGAGACCACAATGCAGACTTTTATCTCAACTCTCGTATAGTTTTGATTACCACGGTGTACATTTAAAATAGGATTGTGAATGTCCCGCTTCGATATCATAACTCTGCATGACTTTATTGGTTTCTCCAGTCCGAACTTAGCCGTTCATCCACGACATGCGTCAGTTCAGATGTCATTACTGTTGACCTACAATCTCTAGTTCAACCAAAATGTGTTGAGGCCCAACCTCAAGTTCTTTCACACCAATTCAGCTGTGTCTATTTTGGCCTTTCCTAGATAGGAAGCATACGATTGTCTCAAATGTCTTGGTTGGATGAGGAATTAATGGTGTGTTCCATTTGTACTGGGTGGTCGGAATGTCCTGGTTGGAAGTTTTAACTGGAATGACCCCAACTTGGAAAGTAGAAGAGTCCTCACCCCACCAAAGTTGGATTTTAAGATGGCTGCTCTGAGTGTAATCAATAGTAGCTTCTGTAATGGCCGTTATTAGCACTCCTGACTAATTTTTGTCACTACATCAGCCTTATACGTTACATTGTTGGACGTGTTTTAGGGATGTCCCGATCCAGGTTTTTGCACTTCCGATCCGATACCGATATTGTTTTTGCACTGCCGATCCGATACCGATACTGACCGATACCGATACTGGCCTATCCGAACATGTATTAAAGTTTAAAGTTATTTAGCCTACTTAGTTGTCAGAATCATGTTGAAAAGGGTTTTAGTACTCTTGATAACAACTAGCCAGCTGAATTAGGGGAGTTTGAATAATACACAATGGTTGGTAACAAGAAACTCATCCATCCATCCATCTTCTTCCGCTTATCCGAGGTCGGGTCGCGGGGGCAGCAGCCTAAGCAGGGAAGCCCAGACTTCCCTCTCCCCAGCCACTTCGTCCAGCTCTTCCTGTGGGACCCCGAGGCGTTCTCAGGCCAGCCGGGAGACATAGTCTTCCCAACGTGTCCTGGGTCTTCCCCGTGGCCTCCTACCGGTCGGACGTGCCCTAAACACCTCCCTAGGGAGGCGTTCGGGTGGCATCCTGACCAGATGCCCGAACCACCTCATCTGGCTCCTCTCGATGTGGAGGAGCAGCGGCTTTACTTTGAGCTCCCCCCGGATGACAGAGCTTCTCACCCTATCTCTAAGGGAGAGCCTCGCCACCCGGCGGAGGAAACTCATTTCGGCCGCTTGTACCCGTGATCTTGTCCTTTCGGTCAAAACCCAAAGCTCATGACCATAGGTGAGGATGGGAACGTAGATCGACCGGTAAATTGAGAGCTTTGCCTTCCGGCTCAGCTCCTTCTTCACCACAACGGATCGATACAGCGTCCGCATTACTGAAGATGCCGCACCGATCCGCCTGTCGATCTCACGATCCACTCTTCCCCCACTCGTGAACAAGACTCCTAGGTACTTGAACTCCTCCACTTGGGGCAGGGTCTCCTCCCCAACCCGGAGATGGCACTCCACCCTTTTCCGGGCGAGAACCATGGACTCGGACTTAGAGGTGCTGATTCTCATCCCAGTCGCTTCACACTCAGCTGCGAACCGATCCAGTGAGAGCTGAAGATCCTGGCCAGATGAAGCCATCAGGACCACATCATCTGCAAAAAGCAGAGACCTAATCCTGCAGCCACCAAACCAGATCCCCTCAACGCCTTGACTGCGCCTAGAAATTCTGTCCATAAAAGTTATGAACAGAATGGGTGACAAAGGGCAGCCTTGGCGGAGTCCAACCCTCACTGGAAACGGGTCCGACTTACTGCCGGCAATGCGGACCAAGCTCTGACACTGATCAACAAGAAACTGACCTGTTTATTCAAGGATAAACACAAAATAGACAAAATTATACATGACAAACAGAAATGGCATCATTGAACTAGGGCTGGGCGATATGGCCTTTTTTTAATATTGCGATATTTTAAGGCCATATTGCGATACACGATGTATATCTCGATATTTTGCCTCAGCCTTGAATGAACACTTGATGCATATAATCACAGCAGTATGATGATTCTATGTGTTTTGATTGATTGATTGAGACTTTTATTAGTAGGTTGCACAGTGAAGTACATATTCCGTACAATTGACCACTAAATGGTAACACCCCAATAAGTTTTTCAACTTGTTTAAGTCGGGGTCCACTTAAATTGAATCATGATACAGATATATACTATCAGATATATACTATCATCATAATACAGTCATCACACAAGATAATCACATTGAATTATTTACATTATTTATAATCCAGGGTGTGGAGGGGGGCGCTGGATGTAAGTGTCAAAAAGACAGCCAAAAGAGTTTGATATGAGAATAAATCTAAAGTTCAAATATAGGGTAGAAATGCACCCATTTGCAGGAAATGTAGTCTTGATTTTCAACATTTTCTTTTAAGGCTTGCATGTCTACATTAAAACATTCTTCTTCATACTGCATTAATATATGCTACTTTTAAACTTTCATGCAGAGAAGGAAATCACAACTAAAAAAATCACTAATTTTTTCATACGGTGTTGATGTGGATATGTTTGCCTCAGCATTTTGATGGTGTGGACGTGTGGCACCGAATGGAGATAAGCGTCTCGACAGACGTCATAATATTTGAACAATGATGACGAAAACTGTTTTCTCTGTCGTGTCGGTGTGTCGAAAATTGTTATGCGCTTATTTTTTTTATTTGATTTTGTGCGTGGCATATAATTGCTATGCGCAGAGGACGCTTAAACAGTGCGCAATTGCACAGGCGAGCACCTTAGAGAGAACGTCGGTCACACGGCTACGCTAGCATCACAGCTAACGTTAGCCATGCTGCTACCTCTCTGCTCGGGGAGGACGTATACGTATGTGACGTATGACGTGACAGTATGTGACGTATGTCGTGACAGTATGTGACGTGTGTAAGAAGGTGCGCTTGCTGTCTGTGAGAGGGAGACACAGGAAAGAGTGAGAAGAGCCTGTCGTGTAATGCCAGCAGCTAAAAGCAACTGCGTTAGAATCCACAGACCTGTGGATGTGTTGAAGGTGTGCTGGAAAATGCGGAACGGAAATTATAGGGAGCAGCAGAAAAGTGGAATGTACTATTTAAATCGGTGCGTTGGAAAACACGGAGCAGAGTTTCTTTTTTTTAACTGGATCTGGATCGGCATTTTCCCATGCCTTGCCGATACGCATTTTTTTGCGAATATCGGCGGCCGATCCGATCCAAATATCGGATCGGGACATCCCTAACGTGTATGCATGTTAATGTTACTGTAGCCTAAATTACCTTTTTTTACGTCACTAGCAATGGTGTCATTGTGTTTCCTCTTCATCCACTGTGTTTGAAGGTTGTAGAAGGAGCAGATATTTGTCCAGAAGTTTTTAATATTTAAACAAGGCAAGTGCAAGAATAGCTTTCGTGGATGTAGCTATCTTGATTTCCGACTTCGTAACTGGTACGCCTCATAGCTTGGCTGTGACGTCATTTCCAGCTCCGACTTCATACTTCCGAGATAATGAAACTCACCAATCAGATTCAAGGCAATACCTGATATAGTACTTCACAGATGGTCCCTAGCCATTGGTCCATATACTTCAGTATAGTGGTTAGTTAATCCACTAAGTCATAGGTACAGTCGCGGTCAAAAGCTTACATACACTTGTAAAGAACATAATGTCATGGATGTCTTGAGTTTCCAATCATTTCTATAACTCTTATTTTTTTGTTTTAGAGTGATTGGAGCACATACAGCAATGTTAATATTTGCTTTCATGTCCCTTGGTAAGTTTCACTGCAATAAGGCGCTTTTGGTAGCCATCCACAAGCTTCTGGTAAGCTTCTGGTTGAATTTTTGACCACTTCTCTCGACAAAATTGGTGTAGTTCAGCTAAATATGTTGGTTTTCTGACATGGACTTGTTTCTTCAGCATTGTCCACACGTTTAAGTCAGGACTTTGGGAAGGCCATTCTAAAACCTTCATTCTAGCCCGATTTAGCCATTCCTTTACCACTTTTGACATGTGTTTGGGGTCATTGTTCTGTTGGAAAATCGAACTACGCCCAAGACCCAACCTCCGGGCTGATGATTTTAGCTTGTCCTGAAGAATTTGGAGGTAAGTGAAAAAAACACATGAAAACAAGAGGGAAACATCAGAGTAAATGGGACACTAAATCATCAGCCCAGAGGTTGGGTCTTGGGCGCAGTTGGGTTTTCCAACAGAACAATGACCCCAAACACACCTCAAAAGTGGTAAAGGAATGGCTAAATCAGGCTAGAATGAAGGTTTTAGAATGGCCTTCCCAAAGTCCTGACTTAAATGTGTGGACAATGCTGAAGAAACAAGTCCATGTCAGAAAACCAACATATTTAGCTGAACTGCACCAATTTTGTCAAGAAGAGTGGTCAAAAATTAAACCAAAATCTTGCCAGAAGCTTGTGGATGGCTACCAAAAGCGCCTTATTGCAGGTAAACTTGCCAAGGGACATGTAAGCAAATATTAACATTGCTGTATGTATACTTTTGACCCTCACATTTTCAGTAGAGCCATAATAAATTCATAAAAGAAGCAAACTTCATGAATGTTTTTTGTGACCAACAAGTATGTGCTCCAATCACTACATCACAAAAAAATAAGAGTTGTAGAAATGATTGTAAACCATACTTGCCAAACCTCCCGGATTTTCTGGGGGACTCCCGAAATACAGCGCCTCTCCCGAAAACCTCCCGGGACAAATTTTCTCCCGAAAATCTCCCGAAATTCTGAATATAAACAGCATACCTGCCCAATCATGTTATAACTGTAGAATGATGGAGGGCGAGTTC
>NC_084567.2:41607500-41695000 GCF_033978685.3 Nerophis lumbriciformis
CTCACCTCCCAGGGGGTGAGCTAGGGTCCATCCATCCATCCATCTTCTTCCGCTTATCCGAGGTCGGGTCGCGGGGGCAGCAGCCTAAGCAGGGAAGCCCAGACTTCCCTCTCCCCAGCCACTTCGTCCAGCTCTTCCTGTGGGACCCCGAGGCGTTCCCAGGCCAGCCGGGAGACATAGTCTTCCCAACGTGTCCTGGGTCTTCCCCGCGGCCTCCTACCGGTCGGACGTGCCCTAAACACCTCCCTAGGGAGGCGTTCGGGTGGCATCCTGACCAGATGCCCGAACCACCTCATCTGGCTCCTCTCGATGTGGAGGAGCAGCGGCTTTACTTTGAGCTCCCCCCGGATGACAGAGCTTCTCACCCTATCTCTAAGGGAGAGCCCCGCCACCCGGCGGAGGAAACTCATTTCGGCCGCTTGTACCCGTGATCTTGTCCTTTCGGTCATAACCCAAAGCTCATGACCATAGGTGAGGATGGGAACGTAGATCGACCGGTAAATTGAGAGCTTTGCCTTCCGGCTCAGCTCCTTCTTCACCACAACGGATCGATACAGCGTCCGCATTACTGAAGACACCGCACCGATCCGCCTGTCGATCTCACCATCCACTCTTCCCTCACTCGTGAACAAGACTCCGAGGTACTTGAACTCCTCCACTTGGGGCAAGATCTCCTCCCCAACCCGGAGATGGCACTCCACCCTTTTCCGGGCGAGAACCATGGACTCGGACTTGGAGGTGCTGATTCTCATCCCAGTCGCTTCACACTCGGCTGCGAACCGATCCAGTGAGAGCTGAAGGTCCTGGCCAGATGAAGCCATCAGGACCACATCATCTGCAAAAAGCAGAGACCTAATCCTGCAGCCACCAAACCAGATCCCCTCAACGCCTTGACTGCGCCTAGAAATTCTGTCCATAAAAGTTATGAACAGAATGGGTGACAAAGGGCAGCCTTGGCGGAGTCCAACCCTCACTGGAAACGTGTCCGACTTACTGCCGGCAATGCGGACCAAGCTCTGACACTGATCATACAGGGAGCGGACCGCCACAATCAGACAGTCCGATACCCCATACTCTCTGAGCACTCCCCACAGGACTTCCCGAGGGACACGGTCGAATGCCTTCTCCAAGTCCACAAAACACATGTAGACTGGTTGGGCAAACTCCCATGCACCCTCAAGGACCCTGCCGAGAGTATAGAGCTGGTCCACAGTTCCACGACCAGGACGAAAACCACACCGTTCCTCCTGAATCCGAGGTTCGACTATCCGGCGTAGCCTCCTCTCCAGTACACCTGAATAGACCTTACCGGGAAGGCTGAGGAGTGTGATCCCACGATAGTTAGAACACACCCTTCGGTTCCCCTTCTTAAAGAGAGGAACCACCACCCCGGTCTGCCAATCCAGAGGTACCGCCCCCGATGTCCACGCGAACTAGAACTAGGTGAGCTAGGGTGATGGATCAAATGCAGAGAATCATTTCGCCACACCTAGTGTGTGTGACTATCATTGGTACTTTAACTTTAGATAACCATCCCGAGCTGGGCGATCTACTCACCTGCCGTTGGCTTCGAGGCCGGTCCTTACACACCTAGCTCCGCGGCAGGCCCGCACACCACACCCCCCTCCACATACCCTTTTTGTTACGATGCATATTTAAAAAAAAAAAAAAGGGTGCTGTGCTAATATACAATTCTGGAGCTGTTTCAAAGTAGAAGGGCAGCTTTGGAAATAGAAAATAATAACAAGCACACATCTTCTGTCAGAAAACGTCTTATATTGCAGAAGTAAATATTGCTGGGGTACATTATTGTGTGTTTACCTCGTAGTTAAGTGGTTCCAGCTACACATTTGCTCTCGGACCTCTCGGTGTAAAATTTGCATGACCTCCTATACTAGCATGGGTTAATAACTCTGGTGCCACAGTTTGGCCCCACATTTAAAAAAAAAAAACCTCACATGCTAGTTTACTTAGAGCAGTGGTTCTCAAACTTTTTTTGTCATCCCCCACTTTGGACAAGGGGGAGTTTTCAAGCCCCACCTGCCCCCATCGCCCCAACAGAGCGCTAATGCCAAGCTTTAACATTTTCAATTTTATTGAACATCAAGTTGTATACATTCAAACTCAATAACATAAAATAACATTAAGTTCAATAATAAATAAAATAACTGTGCAGCTGTGGTATAACTTGCATCAAGTTCAATAATAAATAAAATAACTTCCATCAAGTTCAATAATAAATAAAACAAAAGTGTTATAACTTGCATCAAGTTCAATAATAAATCAAAAAAAGTGTTATAACTTGCATCACGTTCAATAATAAATCAAAAAACTGTTATAACTTGCATCAAGTTCAATAATAAATCAAAAATAGTGTTATAACTTGCATCACGTTCAATAATAAATAAAAAAAAGTGTTATAACTTGCATCAAGTTCAATAATAAATCAAATAAAAGTGTTATAACTTGCATCAAGTTCAATAATAAATCCCAAAAGTGTTATAACTTGCATCAAGTTCAATAATAAATCAAAAAGTGTTATAACTTGCATCACGTTCAATAATAAATCAAAAAAAGTGTTATAACTTGCATCAAGTTCAATAATAAATCAAAAAGTGTTATAACTTGCATCACGTTCAATAATAAATCAAAAAAAGTGTTATAACTTGCAGCAAGTTCAAAAATAAATCAAATAACTTGCATCAAGTTCAATAATAAATCAAAAAAAGTGTTATAACTTGCATCAAGTTCAATAATAAATAAAACAAAAGTGTTATAACTTGCATCAAGTTCAATAATAAAAAAAAGTGTTATAACTTGCATCAAGGTCAATAATAAATCAAATAAAAGTGTTATAACTTGCATCAAGTTCAATAATAAATCAAATAACTTGCATCAAGTTCAATAATAAATCAAAAAAAGTGTTATAACTTGCATCAAGTTCAATAATAAATAAAACAAAAGTGTTATAACTTGCATCAAGTTCAATAATAAATCAAATAAAGTGTTATAACTTGCATCAAGTTCAATAATAAATCAAATAACTTGCATCAAGTTCAATAATAAATACAATAAAAGTGCCACTTTGCAATCTTTGCAAAAAAAAAAGGAGGAGCTATGCATTTGGCAAGACAGGGCAAGTGACAGCACTTTCCCCCAGGAGAGCCACCTTGCTTCACTGTGAAACAGCACGGCTGTATGATCAGCTCCCATTTCCTCACACAGTGCAGAGAACAGTCGCGCTTTCAGTGGTCGTGTTTTGATCAAATTTACCGCGCTCACATCTGTTAAAACCTCATTGAGTTCGGGGCTGAGCTGCCTTGACGCGAGTGCTTCCCGGTGAATGACACAGTGTGTGCCCGTCACATTTTTGTTTCTCTGCAGGCGCTGGCTCTGGCTCGACGATCTTTGAGGTGCGAGTCACAAATGTATATATTTGTGTAATTGTGATCCACACATTAGCCTGCTACCCATCCGCGCGAAAGTTTGTTCCGCTTAGCCCCGCCCCCATTAGTTACTGTTGCTATGTCTGTCAAACTTTCGCTCGTACCGAGAAATATAAAGCCTACAGTAAAAATAAGTACCGGTAATTTCCATTTATTTATATAGCGGATTTCACAGACAGAATCACAAAGTGATTTACAGTGTGTATAGAAAATGAAAGCATAGTAAAAAAAATAATCTAAGAATATAATAATTAAAAAAAAAAAATTAAAGTGAAATTTCCTCCCGTTCCTCGCGCCCCACCTGTCATGTCTCCATTCCCCACCAGTGGGGCGCGCCCCACACTTTGAGAAACGCTGACTTAGAGCCTGTGCTTTGCCCATAGAAAGTAGAAGATGAGTGAATGAATATCATGCAGCTAAAGGGCCCGTGTTGTTGATGTCATTTCTCAAACGCTGCAGACTGACTCGTTAAGTCTTTGCAGTAACTCTTCATGATTATACCTTCTGTGTCTCCGCAGATGCCAGGTCTTTTGTCTTGTCCTGGGAGTCTGACAGTCATCTGTTTTTTATCTTGGTCACTGTGTCTCAGTGGTGCTCAGAGTTGGACCAATGAAGGTACGGACACACCTTTGCACCACACGCACTCCTCTTATCATAAGGCCATATTTAAAAAACGCATTTGCATTCAAACACTTAAATGTGCATTCTGCGCGCACACACACACACACACACACACACACAAGTGTATGTACACTTTTGACCACGACTGTATGTTTGACCACTTGTCATGCACACTTCACACACCAAAGTCATATTACTTGACCCCCCCAGAGGACCAATATCTTTTTTAAATTCATTTTCTATCGATTTCAATGCTTTGGACTAGGGCTGCAGCTAACGATTATTTTTCTATCGATTAATCTATAGATTATTTTTTCGATTAATCGGTTAATCTATAGATTATTTTTTTTCGATTAATCTATAGATTATTGTTCCTTTTACCGATTATTTTTTTTATTTAAAATGAAGAGGAAAAAAATAAATGTAGGCCAGTTTTTTCAAAAGGCATGGCTTTTATTTACAAAAAAAAAAGTATGGCCACTCAGTCAACATTGACAACAACATGACAAAATATTCTGTAACAATGTAAACATTTAAAACTTTTAACATTTAACAAAATTAAAAGTAGCTTATTTGCTTTTTAATGTGCAAATATAAAAGTAAACATCCAGTGCAAATCTTAATATTCTGGAATAGTATAAGCATTTCAAAAGTAAAAGTATTGCTTATTTTGCTTTAAAATGTGCAAAAATAAAGATAAACATCCAATACAAAAAAGTGCAAAACGGAAATATTCTGTAACAAGTGTAAACATTTCAACAAAAGTAAAAGTATTGCTTATTTGCTAAAATGTGCAAAAATAAAGATAAACATCCAATACAAAAAAGTGTACAGTGTAAACATTTCAACAAAAGTAAAAGTATTGCTTATTTTGCTTAATAACACAACAATGATAGTATGATTAAAGTGAAAGTTAATTGTTGGTTTGTACAACTGTTAATGTTGTAAAAGGTATTTGCACAACTAATTAACGTTAGCGTTTGTGACACGTCTTGTGCCGTGGGGTTCTTTCAGGACCGACAGACTGAACGCCAGACGGCTTTGCCAGGTTTACAATCTTTTAATTTTACACAAAGTCTTTTCTCTTCCAACTCTTTTCTCTTTCTTTCCTCGCTTTTCAGCTCCTCTTCCTCGCTCGCTCGTCGTCCCCTGTCTCTTGCGGCGTCGCTCCCGGCGCGCCCCGCCTCGCCGCTCGCTCGCCGCCGCCGCCTCTCCACAGCGTTAAAGAGGAGCGCGTCTTTGTAAACACTGAACAGGCACGCCAAACGCGCCTCTCAGAGCGAAACGGTGCTTTAGTTTATGAATTTACAACGCAGATACAAATGACACATTCATGTTTTTGTGTAATAATGACAACGTATACGCACGCGGACGATTGACTTGTTGATGGTGATGGCAAGAACGCTGTCGGGGGTTTTCTTTTCAAATGTTCGTTCATAGCCGTTGTGCTGCTATGATAGGCCATTTCCGCTCGACACAGTGTGCATACAACAACATTATTAGGCCGTTTATTGAAATACTCCCACACTTTTGACGACTTTTGGCGTGCTTTTTTCCCCTCGCTCGCATCGTCTGCTTTGCGCTCCGCCATGACAGTAGTGTGACGTAAATATGCGACGCGCAGACGCACAAAAACGGCGTCGACGTATTTACGTAACCGATGACGTCGACGCGTCGTTTCAGCCTTACTTTGGACTCATGGGGTGACAATTTCTGATCCCACGGGTCGAGCACGTGAGTCTAATGTCAGGTTTTTGGTGCCTCCAGGATAGAAAAACACACACATACACAGACGGCGCAAACTTTGGAACTATTTTAGTGCTATTGACCCATTCTCAGCACGTTTTGAAGCCTAAGCTACTCTTAGAGAAATGAGCGAGGAAACACATTTAGCATTTAGAATGAAATAACCGGTTACACTGTATGGTTTGTCGTCTCAAAGAACACCATAAAACTCCATATACTTTGTTTTACCACAACATTGTCCATCCTCCTCTTTCCCCAATTATAAGCCCATTCAAAATTCCTTGTTTTTGTACCAGAGTTCTGTTTTTTCCTTACCCAATTTGTTGATAATGTCTCTGGTATTAAGAAATTGTCATGTCCAAAGCTAGTTGTTACCCTTTCCAAGTGTATAACCTGAGTCAAGTTGAGGCTAAAACATTATTTAATGATTAAACTGGCCTTTAGCCATCAACACAACTTATTATTTTATTGTTTGAAGAGTTTCATCGAACTGGAAATCTCTGCCTCTCCCCACCCATCTGATTTCAATGAAGAAACCTTTTTTTTTTTTTTTGCACATACGTTTGTGTGAAAGTATGCTTGCATGGACACGTGCACCTACATTCATATGTGTGTGGTTGTGTGTGTACATGTGTGTTTGGTACTTCTGCATGAGCTGCGGCTCTCTAACCAGAGGCAGAAATCAGATATGAGTGGAATGCTGCGGGTTTGGGGAATAATGTGCTCGACTGCCAATAAAACATGAATACACACATTCAAACCAGCCAAATGTGCGCAACACCAATACTTATGCACACAACACGCATCGTGAGGGTAAAGGTTGAGTCAAAAATACAATTTAATTAAAAGTTGTTCAGTGTTGGATCAATTTCTAATTTCAATGAAGTTCAGCCTTAATGTGGCCATACTGACCCTTTTTTAACAGTGTCGTTATCAACGGGAGGTAAAATTGTCATATGCTTCCCCTATTAGGCCCATTCTACACTATGTAGAAAGGGAAGAAGAGGGGAAAAGGCGCCCAAAATGGTCAAAAGTCCCACGAGTCTCGCCGCCGGCTGCACAAGTCCTGGGATGCCCAAAATGTCCATAACGCACCCAGCCGAGTCCCACGGGAAGGCGGGGAAAAAAGTGAGAAAAGTCGGCAAAAGTCCCAAAAATGTTCAAAAATCACACCTGGGTTCGAGTCCCACAAGTCCTGCCGCCGGCCACGCAAGTCCCGGGATGCCCAAAATGTCCATAACACACCCAGCCGAGTCGCACGGGAAGGCGGGGAAAAAGTGAGAAAAGTCGGCAAAAGTCCCAAAAATGTTCAAAAATCACACCCGGGTTCGAGTCCCACAAGTCCCGCCGCCGGCCGCGCAAGTCCCGGGATGCCCAAAATGTCCATAACGCACCCAGTCGAGTCCCACGGGGAGGGGGGATAAAAGTTGGAAAAGTCGGCAAAAGTCCCAAAAATGTTCAAAAATCACACCCGAGTTTGAGTCCCACAAGTCCCGCCGCCGGCCGTGCAAGTCCCGAGATGCCCAAAATGTCCATAACGCACCCAGCCGAGTTCCACGGAGAGGGGGGATAAAAGTTGGAAAAGTCGGCAAAAGTCCCAAAAATTTTCAAAAATCACACCCGGGTTCAAGTCCCACAAGTCCCGCCGCGCAAGTCCCGAGATGCCCAAAATGTCCATAACGCACCCAGCCGAGTTCCACGGGGAGGGGGGATAAAAGTTGGAAAAGTCGACAAAAGTCCCAAAAATGTTCAAAAATCACACCCGGGTTCGATTCCCACAAGTCCTGCCGCCGGCCGCGCAAGTCCCGGGATGCCCAAAATGTCCATAACGCACCCAGCCGAGTCCCACAGGGAGGGGGGGTTAAAGTTGGAAAAGTCGGCAAAGGTCCCAAAAATGTTCAAAAATCACACCCGGGTTCGAGTCCCACAAGTCCTGCCGCCGACCGCGCAAGTCCCGAGATGCCCAAAATGTCTGTAACGCCCCAGCCGAGTCCCACAGGGAGGCGGGGAGAAAAGTGAGAAAAGTCGGCAAAAGTCCCAAAAATGTTCAAAAATCACACCCGGGTTCGAGTCCAACAAGTCCCGCCGCCGGCCGCGCAAGTCCTGGCATGCCCAAAATGTCCATAACGCACCCAGCTGAGTCCCACGGGGAGGGGGGGATAAAAGTTGGAAAAGTCGGCAAAAGTCCCAAAAATGTTCAAAAATCACTCCCAGGTTCGAGTCCCACAAGTCCCGCCGCCGGCCGCGCAAGTTCTGGGATGCCCAAAATGTCCATAACGCACCCAGCCGAGTCCCACGGGGAGGGGGGGATAAAAGTCGGCAAAAGTCCCAAAAATGTTAAAAAATCACACCCGGGTTCGAGTCCCACAAGTCCTGCCGCCGGCCGCGCAAGTCCTGGGATGCCCAAAACGTCCATAATGCACCCAGCCGAGTCCCACGGGAAGGCGGGGAGATAAGTGAGAAAAGTCGGCAAAAGTCAGAAAAATGTACAAAAATCACACCCGGGTTCGAGTCCCACAAGTCCCGCCGCCGGCCGGGATGGCCAAAATGTCCAAAATGCGCACAGCAAAGTCCCACGGGAATGCGGGGAGAAAAGTCGGCAAAAGTCCCAAAAATGTTCAAAATACCTACCCAGGTTCGAGTCCCACAAGTCCCGCCAGGTGTGAATGAATGATGGGTTCCCACTTCTCTGTGAGCACTTTGACTATCTAATAATAGAAAAGCGCAATATCAAATCTAATCCATTATTATTATTATTATTATTATTATTATTAGGCCCCTTCTACACTAAGGTTATCCGGTGTATGTCCCACCTAACCTTATCCTTGTCCACATACACACAATGCCACCGTTTAAGACCCCCTAACTCCTCCGTCCGCCGTCGCAACACGACCATGTCCTCCGCCTGTTCCACCGTTGAGGTCTTGGGTTATTTCCCCATAACTTGTGCCCACATGGTTGTGGGGGTGCCTTCTTCCACCATCGCAGCCGTTGTGGTGGTTCTTACATCTACCGTCTTCCGCCTGCTCCGCCGTTGAGGTCTTCACCATATCCCTGGCTAGGGGGCAGTCAGGCACTGGGCCTTTGCCAAGGGCCACCTGGGGTAACAGTAGTAAAGTCAGCGTGCCTGATTAGCCACACGTTGTATAGGGCTTCCGCTTGCTCACGTAGGTAACAGCAAGGCATACTTGCTCAACAACCACACAGGTCACACTGATGGTGGCGGTATAAAAAAAAAATACTTTAACACTCTTACTAATAATGCGCCACACTGTGAACCCACACCAAACAAGAATGACAAACACATTTCGGGAGAACATCTGCACCGTAACACAACATAAACACAACAGGACAAATACCCAGAATCCCATGCAGCCCTAACTCTTCCAGGATACATTATACACCCCCACCCCCCGCTACCAAACCCCGCCCACCTCAACCGACGCACAGAGGGGGGGGGTTGATGTGTGAGGGAGCAGGCTTGGGGTGGGGGCGGGGTTTGGTGGTAGCAGGGGTGTGTAATGTAGCCCGGAAGAGTCAGGGCTGCATGGGATTCTGGGTATTTGTTATGTTGTGTTTATGTTGTGTTAAGGTGCAGATTAGAGATGCGCGGTTTGCGGGCACAACCGCGGAGTCCGCGGATTATCCGCGGATCGGGCGGATGAAATAAAAAAAAAAAAAAATTTTATCCGCGGGTCGGGTCGGGCGGTTGAAATAAAAAAAAATTAGATTTTAAATAGATTCAGGCGGGTGGCAGTTAAACCAATTGGGAAATATATATACATAGTTAAATGTTGTTACCCACATACGAAAAACGAGCAGGCACCTGCAGCATATGCCACAACAGAAGAAGAAAAAAAAAAAGAGATGGACACTTTTACGGAGTGGAGAAGGCCCCTGACGCCTCGTCGGGGTCCGGGACCGAGGCCCCTTCCCCCGAGAGGGCCCCACCGGGAGCCGTAGCTGAGGCGATCCGCGAGAAGGGCCGGACGCACGTCCAGGGTCACCACCGCGCCCACCGCACCGACACCCCGCCTCGTCCGCCTTCGCCGCGGCCGGCGTCACGCGCAGCAGGTAAGCAGCTTACCTGCCCGCCACCCCCGTGGCCGGGGGCTCGTAACAGGGGTCACTCCGTGCGCTCCGCCCGCGCAGCTTACCTGCCCGCCACCCCTGTTGCCGGGGGCGCATAACAGGGGTCACTCCGCGCGCAGTGCGCTCACGAAAGGGGTGGGGCTCACCCTGGTTGACATAGACAGCAGGACGGTGGCCATGGAAGTCGGAACCCGCTAAGGAGTGTGTAACAACCCACCTGCCGAATCAACTAGCCCTGAAAATGGATGGCGCTGCAGCGTCGGGCCCATACCCGGCCGTCGCCGGCAGCGAGACGCGCTTGGAGGTGCGCTCAGCGCGGCTCCCATATGATTGCGCACTGGTGTGCGTCTGGGTCGAGACAGCGTGGCACGCGAATGTCTGTGCTGCATTGGATCAGTCTCCTTTCTTTAACAGGCAAAAGCTTTATAACCTCACTAATGCCTTGCATCGTCTATATTAGATATATAACAACGGGCGGGTGCGGTTCTGATTAAATGTTAGAACGGGTGGATGGCGGATGGTTGACGACTTTCTGATGCGGTTGCGGATGAAATAATTGCCTATCCGCGCATCTCTAGTGCAGATGTTCTCCCGACATGAGTTTGTCATTCTTGTTTGGTTTTGGTTCAAAGTGTGGCGCATTATTAGTAAGAATGTTAAAGTTATTTTATATGGCCACCGTCAGTGTAACCTGTGTGGCTGTTGACCAACTATGCCTTGCTGTCGCTTACGTGTATAAGTAGTAAATGCATACAATAAAAGGCTGGGCTGACATTCTGTTTGTACAGATTGTAGAGGATGCTGAATGCTGTATCATCATGGCACGCCCTTATTATTATTGTAAGGGTGAAAATCGAAGTATATCAATCCCAGTAATTTTATGCGAGAGGCTCTCCCGGGAAAATTGGGAGGGTCAAAGAGCCGCATGCGGCTCCGGAGCCGCGGGTTGCCGACCCCTGGTCTAGTCTCTTACGTGAATGAGATCAATATTATTATTTGATATTTTACGCTCATGTGTTCATCATTTCACACATAAGTCGCTCCTGAGTATAAGTCGCACCCCCGGCCAAACTATGAAAAAAAACTGCGACTTATAGTCGGAAAAATACGGTATATTGAGGTTTTCAACACATCTGCTGTAATTCCTTCACCTTGGGTGGGTGTTCAATTTAGAGACATTAAGTTGTAGTTCCCCGACTGAAGGCGGAGATGACTGACATGAAAAGCAAGGGACTGAAATGTTGGGCAAATAGCAGGTTGGCAAATAACACATTACTGTGGCGGTGAATTAAATAATGTGTGTGCGCTCAGCGCTGTGCTGCCCTTTCAAATGTTTGTATCGACTGTAAAAGCCTTCATTTATATCATGTGGCACTCTAAATATGCACAGCACACACACGCACACACACACACACACACACACACACACACACACACACACACACACACACACACACACACACACACACACACACACACACACACACACACACACACACACACACACACTTTCATGGCGAGGACGACGTATCCACTGGGCAAATGAGTCAAATCAAAATAAACACGTACTGCTCTTAGTTTTGCATCAAATCTGGCTTACCGTCTAACCAAACATGTCAAAATATAGTCCTTAGTATACATTTTCTCACCAAACTATGAACAATTTGGTAACAATCACTAGGGATGTCCCGATCCAGGTTTTTGCACTTCCGATCCGATACCGATATTGTTTTTGCATTTCCGATCCGATACCGATACTGACCGATACCGATACTGACCGATACTGGCCTATCCGAGCATGTATTAAAGTTTAAAGTTATTTAGCCTACTTAGTTGTCAGAATCATGTTGAAAAGGGTTTTAGTACTCTTGATAACAACTAGCCAGCTGAATTAGGGGAGTTTGAATAATACACAATGGTTGGTAACAAGAAACTGACCTGTTTATTCAAGGATAAACACAAAATAGACAAAATTATACATGACAAACAGAAATGGCATCATTGAAACTAGGGCTGGGCGATATGGTCTTTTTTTTAATATTGCGATATTTTAAGGCCATATTGCGATACACAATATATATCTCGATATTTTGCCTTAGCCTTGAATGAACACTTGATGCATATAATCACAGCAGTATGATGATTCTATGTGTTTTGATTGATTGATTGAGACTTTTATTAGTAGGTTGCACAGTGAAGTACATATTCCGTACAATTGACCACTAAATGGTAACACCCCAATAAGTTTTTCAACTTGTTTAAGTCGGGGTCCACTTAAATTGATTCATGATACGGATATATACTATCAGATATATACTATCACATATATACTATCATCATAATACAGTCATCACACAAGATAATCATATTGAATTATTTACATTATTTATAATCCAGGGTGTGGAGGGGGGTGCCGGATGTAAGTGTCAAAAAGACAGCCAAAAGAGTTTGATATGAGAATAAATCTAAAGTTAAAATATAGGGTAGAAATGCATCCATTTGCAGGAAATGTAGTCTTGATTTTCAAAATTGTCTTTCAAGGCTTGCATGTCTACATTAAAACATTCTTCTTCATACTGCATTAATATATGCTACTTTTAAACTTTCATGCAGAGAAGGAAATCACAACTAAAAAAATCACAAATTTTTTCATACGGTGTTGATGTGGAAATTTTTGCCTCGGCATTTTGATGGTGTGGACGTGTGGCACCGAATGGAGATAAGCGTCTCGACAGACGTCACAATATTTGAACAATGATGACGAAAACTGTCTTCTCTGTCGTGTCCGTGTGTCGAAAATTGTTATGCGCTTATTTTTTTATTAGATTTTGTGCGTGGCATAGATTTGCTATGCGCAGAGGACGCTTAAACAGTGCGCAATTGCACAGGCGAGCACCTTAGAGAGAGCGTTGCTCGCACGGCTGCGCTAGCATCACAGCTAACGTTAGCCATGCTGCTACCTCTCTGCTCGGGGAGGACGTATACCGTACGTATGTGACGTATGTCATGACAGTATGTGACGTGTGTAAGAAGGTGCACTTGCTGTCTGTGAGAGGGAGACACAGGAAAGAGTGAGAAGAGCCTGTCGTGTAATGCCTGCAGCTAAAAGCAACTGCGTGAGAATTGTGGATGTGTTGAAGGTGTGCTGGAAAATGCGGAACGGAAATTACGGAGCAGCAGAAAAGTGGAATGTATTATTTAAATAAGTGCGTTGGAAAACATGGACCGGAGTTTTTTTTAAAACTGGATCTGGATCGGCATTTTCCCATGCCTTGCCGATACGCAATTTTTGGCAAATATCGGCAGCCGATCCGATCCAAATATCGGATCGGGACATCCCTAACAATCACCAGATTCAACTAAGGCTACAGTATGTGCCACTGAGGGTGGGTGAGAAAAATAATCTTTGTGATTTGGGGCAGAAATAATTTAATTAACTAGTATGATCTGCCCGGGTATTTTTCTACACTTTCACTGCATTTATTGCACTTAAGATGTCCTGTGCTTCTCTCCTGCAAACAGAACAATCCACTTGTGCCTGAATTCAAACAGAAACTTCAACATTCCAAAACAGTCAATAAACAAGACGATTGCTTCAAATGTATATAACTGCTTATCTATTGTTGATATTAATCATATGTTTTTTTAGATGTCCACCCAAGAAGATTGAACTAACATAATAACCTTATAACATATTGAAATATATTTGATTACCGACTCCTTAGTGTTTGCTTTTTTCTTAGTGGCTGTTTATTATCAGTAATATCAAAGCAGATTTTCTGATACTGAGCAATGCTGCAAAATAAACACAGAGGAGCCTTCTTACTACACCTTGTATGGTCATGCTACTGTGTCCCGGCTGCCAAGCCTCACACCTACATCACACAAATCCAGAGCACGCAGACACAGTACAGTACAGTCCACCAAAGAATGTGCGTTGATATATGATATCATGTCTGTGTTTGCAGTATCAGACGTGCAGTACGGACGCTTGGACTCTAATGTGACACTGGCATGTGGGAAGTCACAAATTAAGTAAGGACCTTAAAATTGTTGCTTTTGTGCTGTTATGTTTGCTTTTGTGTTTTATAGCGGATGAGATGTTGACAGCTAATATAGACAGGCTTTTAGGCTCATGTCTTACCTCCGTCACTATAGAAAATCAAGCATTTTGAAGACAGATACAAATCATTTAATAAAATTGTTAATTTTTTTTTTTTTATTAAGACTTGTCCATGAAAAATATCACATTTACTCAACTCGTGGCCCCCACTCTAATACATGTTGCAGACCTGACACCTGTAAAACTGAAGTGTTTCTTTTAGGGCTGCAACAACTAATCGATTAAATCGATTAAAATCGATTATAAAAATAGTTGCCGATTAATTTAGTCATCGATTCGTTGGATCTATGCTATGCGCATGCGCAGAGGCTTTTTTGTAATATTTTTTTTTAATTTTAATTATTAATTAATTATTTTTTTTAATAAACCTTTATTTATAAACGTCAACATTTAAAAACAGCTGAGAAACAATAATCAAAACAAGTATGGTGTCAGTATGCTATTTTTTTTCAATAAAATACTGGAAAGGATAGAAATGTAGTTTGTCTCTTTTATCCGATTATTAATCGATTAATCGAAGTAATAATCGACAGATTAATCGATTATCAAATTAATCGTTAGTTGCAGCCCTAGTTGCTTTTAGGGTTGTCCTGATACCAATATTTTGATACCGGTATTGGTACCAAATTGTATTTTGATACTTTTTTTTAATAAAGGGGGCCACAAAAAAATGGCATTATTTTAACAAAAAAATCTTAGGGTACATGAAACATATTTTTATTATTGCAATTTAAGTCTTTATGTGTCCAGGGACATATTTCTTGAGTTTATAAACATAGTATAAATTAAAAAAAAGATTTTGTGATGCTAAAACATATCGATTTAATACAGTAGTAGTAGTAGTAGTATCGACTAGATACACTCTTGTACTTGGTATCATTACAGTGGATGTTTATTATTGCAATTTAGTTCGTAAATAAAATAGTAAACATACGAGAAAACGTGTCTTTTAGTAGTAAGTAAACAAACAAAGACTCCTAATTAGTCTGCTGACGTATGCAGTAACATCTTATGTCATTTATCTACATATTATTTTGTCAACATTATAAAGAACAAACTGTAAAAATAGATTAATAATCTACTTGTTCATTTACTGTTAATATCTGCTTATTTTCTGTATAAACATGTTCTATCTACACTTGTGTTAAAATGTAATAATCACTTATTCTTCTCTTATTTGATACTTTACATTAGTTTTGGATGATACCACACATTTGGGTATCGGTCCGATACCAAGTAGTTACAGGATCATACATTGGTCATAATTTAAGTCCTCATGTGTCCAGGGACGTATTTACTGAGTCTATAAACATAATATGAATTAAAAAAAAAACTAAAAATAATTTTGTGATGCTAAAATATATCGATTTTATACAGTAGTAGTAGTAGTAGTATCGACTAGATACGCTCTTGTACTTGGTATCATTACAGTGGATGTTTATTATTGCAATTTAGTTCCTAAATAAAATAGTGAACATACTAGACAACTTGTCTTTTAGTAGTAAGTAAACAAACAAAGACTCCTAATTAGTCTATGCAGTAACATATTGTGTCATTTATACACCTATTATTTTGTACACATTATGAGGGACAAACTGTAAAAAATAATTATTAATCTACTTGTTCATTTACTGTTAATATCTGCTTATTTTCTGTTTTAACATGTTCTATCTACACTTCTGTTAAAATGTAATAATCACTTATTCTTCTCTTCTTTGATACTTTACATTAGTTTTGGATGATACCACACATTTGGGTATCGATCCGATACCAAGTAGTTACAGGATCATACATTGGTCATAATTTAAGTCCTCATGTGTCCAGGGACGTATTTACTGAGTTTATAAACATAATATAAATTTCCAAAAAACTAAAAAAGATTTTGTGATGCTAAAATATATCGATGTACCGTAATACAGTAGTAGTAGTAGTAGTAGTATCGACTAGATACGCTCTTGTACTTGGTATCATTACAGTGGATGTTTATTATTGCAATTTAGTTCCTAAATAAAATAGTGAACATACTAGACAACTTGTCTTTTAGTAGTAAGTAAACAAACAAAGACTCCTAATTAGTCTATGCAGTAACATATTGTGTCATTTATACACCTATTATTTTGTACACATTATGAGGGACAAACTGTAAAAAAATATTATTAATCTACTTGTTCATTTACTCTTAATATTTGCTTATTTTCTGTTTTAACATGTTCTATCTACACTTCTGTTAAAATGTAATAATCACTTATTCTTCTCTTATTTGATACTTTACATTAGTTTTGGATGATACCACACATTTGGGTATCGGTCCGATACCAAGTAGTTACAGGATCATGCATTGGTCATAATTTAAGTCCTCATGTGTCCAGGGACGTATTTACTGAGTCTATAAACATAATATGAATTAAAAAAAAAACTAAAAAAGATTTTGTGATGCTAAAATATATCGATGTAATACAGTAGTAGTAGTAGTATTGACTATATACACTCTTGTACTTGGTATCATTACAGTGGATGTTTATTATTACACTTTAGTTCGTAAATAAAATAGTAAACATACGAGAAAACTTGTCTTTTAGTAGTAAGTAAACAAACAGAGACTCCTAATTAGTCTATGCAGTAACATATTGTGTCATTTATACACCTATTATTTTGTACACATTATGAGGGACAAACTGTAAAAAAATATTATTAATCTACTTGTTCATTTACTGTTAATATCTGCTTATTTTCTGTTTTAACATGTCCTATCTACACTTCTGTTAAAATGTAATAATCACTTATTCTTCTCTTCTTTGATACTTTACATTAGTTTTGGATGATACCACACATTTGGGTATCGGTCCGATACCAAGTAGTTTCAGGATCATACATTGGTCATAATTTAAGTCCTCATGTGTCCAGGGACGTATTTCCTGAGTCTATAAACATAATATGAATTAAAAAAAAAAACTAAAAAAGATTTTGTGATGCTAAAATATATCGATGTAATACAGTAGTAGTAGTAGTATCGACTAGATACGCTCTTGTACTTGGTATCATTACAGTGAATGTTTATTATTGCAATTTAGTTCCTAAATAAAATAGTAAACATACGAGAAAACTTGTCTTTTAGTAGTAAGTAAACAAACAAAGACTCCTAATTAGTCTATGCAGTAACATATTGTGTCATTTATACACCTATTATTTTGTACACATTATGAGGGACAAACTGTAAAAAAATATTATTAATCTACTTGTTAATTTACTGTTAATATCTGCTTATTTTCTGTTTAAACATGTTCTATCTACACTTCTGTTCAAATGTAATAATCACTTATTCTTCTCTTCTTTGATACTTTACATTCGTTTTGGATGATACCACACATTTGGGTATCGGTCCGATACCAAGTAGTTACAGGATCATACATTGGTCATAATTTAAGTCCTCATGTGTCCAGGGACGTATTTCCTGAGTCTATAAACATAATATGAATTTAAAAAAAAACTAAAAAAGATTTTGTGAGGCTAAAATATATCGATGTAATACAGTAGTAGTAGTAGTATCGACTAGATACGCTCTTGTACTTGGTATCATTACAGTGGATGTTTATTATTGCAATTTAGTTCGTAAATAAAATAGTAAACATACGAGAAAACTTGTCTTTTAGTAGTAAGTAAACAAACAAAGACTCCTAATTAGTCTATGCAGTAACATATTGTGTCATTTATACACCTATTATTTTGTACACATTATGAGGGACAAACTGTAAAAAATAATTATTAATCTACTTGTTCATTTACTGTTAATATGTGCTTATTTTCTCTTTTAACATGTTCTATCTACACTTCTGTTAAAATGTAATAATCACTTATTCTTCTCTTCTTTGATACTTTACATTAGTTTTGGATGACACCACACATTTAGGTATCGATCCGATACCAAGTAGTTACAGGATCATACATTGGTCATAATTTAAGTCCTCATGTGTCCAGGGATGTATTTCCTCAGTTTATAAACATAATATAAATTTCAAAAAAACTAAAAAAGATTTTGTGATGCTAAAAAATATTAATGTAATCATAGTAGTATCGACTAGATACGCTCTTGTACTTGGTATCATTACAGTGGATGTCAGGTGTAGATCCACCCATGGCGTTTGTTTACATTGTGACGCCGGTGAGCTATTGTATCCTCCTACGGTGTGTAGTGAAGCATGTTTAGCTATTCCTCGTCCTCCAGTGATAATGCTACTTATAAGAAACATACTTTTTTTGTGGATTAGGGATTTAGAAGTAGCTATGGACGTTCCTCTTCCTGAGGGTGTTTCAGTGTTATAACTTCACCTTTATCTTTACTTTTTAAGCCAAAATGCGTCCATTCTCCCTTTTCTGTCTACACACTGTGTCTGCTTGTAAGTACTCCGTGATAGTGCGGTACTTTTTTAGAGGCGGTATAGTACCGAATATGATTCATTAGTATAGCAGTGCTAGTACCGTACAACCCTAGTTGCTTCATTCTGTAAGCAAATGCTGCAGAACATGGCAAAGAACTAAAAAGACAGCAACATTTATCTAGCCAAAGTAAGGCCATAAGACAAAATGTAAAATGAAAATGCACTTAAACATACATTAAATGTGATTTCATTTATTTGTTTGTTTATTATTAATATGACTATTAATGATACATAATAGGACTGTCTCCTGTGAGCGAAGTCTTTCTAAACTTAACGTATTTCCTGGCAGCATACCCGCAGTGTGGCATCTGAATAACAGCTCAGCGTTGCCATGGCACCAAGTAACATCAAATGGATCCTTGGTCCTGCTGCACGTCACCCTTTCAGCCCAGGGCGACTACAGCTGCTATGACAACCGCGGGCTCCTCCTCCACGCCGTCAAACTCCGGCTGGGCCGTAAGTGTCTTTGTGTCTCGCCTGTGCTAATTAAGGATTTAATTCAGCAAGCCTGCAGCATTTTAGTCACTTTAATACTTTATTCAATGTTTTTTTTTTGACTTGATTTTGGCTATTTCTGATTAATTCACTTGCCATATAGATTTGTTCTTGTTAAAACACTAAGTCCTCAAGAGGAAACTGGCCTACACTTCCTGTGAGTGTCTCAAACAGGAAACGTCTCCCTAAGAGTCCTTCCTTTTGAGGGACAAGGTGCAAGATGACGGGAGTTTTAACATATTATTGGAGGACCCCGTTTCATTCTAGTGGTTTTATAACTGATGTGGACATTGGTGCTTACAGTATGCATTGTATCCTTTTTTTCCTCAGATCCCCCTGGGCTGCTGAGCATTTCCTGTCGACTTCCTAATCACACTTACATTAGCTGCTCCTGGGCGGAATCTGTAAATACCTCACTTGCAGTCCAGTACAACGCCTCCTTCAGGTACAATCCAACTATTGCAACAGAAGAATTGTATCTTTATCTTTGCCACACACACATTCACTGTACAAACATACATATACACATACATGTACATATACATTCACTGTACAAACATACATATACACTAGAGATGCGCGGATAGGCAATTATTTCATCCGCAACCGCATCAGAAAGTCGTCAACCATCCGCCATCCACCCGATGTAACATTTGATCAGAACCGCACCCGCCCGTTGTTATATATCTAATATAGACGATGCAAGGCATTAGTGAGGTTATAAAGCTTTTGCCTGTTAAAGAAAGGAGACTGATCCAATGCAGCACAGACATTCGCGTGCCACGCTGTCACGGCCCAGACGCACACCAGTGCGCAATCATATGGGAGCCGCGCTGAGCGCACCTCCAAGCGCGTCTCGCTGCCGGCGACGGCCGGGTGTGGGCCCGACGCTCCAGCGCCATCCATTTTCAGGGCTAGTTGATTCGGCAGGTGGGTTGTTACACACTCCTTAGCGGGTTCCGACTTCCATGGCCACCGTCCTGCTGTCTATATCAACCAGGGTGAGCCCCACCCCTTTCGTGAGCGCACTGCGCGCGGAGTGGCCCCTGTTACGCGCCCCCGGCAACAGGGGTGGCGGGCAGGTAAGATGCGCGGGCGGAGCGCGCGGAGTGACCCCTGTTACGAGCCCCCGGCCACGGGGGTGGCGGGCAGGTAAGCTGCTTACCTGCTGCGCGTGACGCCGGCCGCGGCGAAGGCGGACGAGGCGGGGTGTCGGTGCGGTGGGCGCGGTGGTGACCCTGGACGTGCGTCGGGCCCTTCTCGCGGATCGCCTCAGCTACGGCTCCCGGTGGGGCCCTCTCGGGGGAAGGGGCCTCGGTCCCGGACCCCGGCGAGGCGTCCCTTCTCCGCTCCGTAAAAGTGTCCATCTCTTTTTTTTTTTTTTCTTCTGTTGTGGCATATGCTGCAGGTGCCTGCTCGTTTTTCGTATGTGGGTAACAACATTTAACTATGTATATATATTTCCGAATTGGTTTAACTGCCACCCGCCTGAATCTATTTAAAATCTAATTTTTTTTTATTTCAACCGCCCGACCCGACCCGACCCGACCCGACCCGACCCGACCCGCGGATAAAATCTAATTTTTTTTTATTTCATCCGCCCGATCCGCGGATAATCCGCGGACTCCGCGGTTGTGCCCGCAAACCGCGCATCTCTAATATACACATAGGGGTGTAACAGTACACAAAAATTTCGGTTCGGTACGTACCTCGGTTTAGAGGTCACGGTTCGGTTCATTTTCGGTACAGTAAGAAAACAACAAAATAAAAATTTTTTGGTTATTTATTTACCAAATTTGCAAAATCTTCCACCAAAAATATTTTTCTTAGTGGAATATTTGACGTGAAGTAATGGGAACCTTGGATAGGTCAATAATTCATAATAACATTGATTTTGATTCACTATTATGTTTTGAGCAATGACAGTTTGAAAGAAAAGAAAAACAGCTTTGTTTTATTAGTCAACATTGCAACTTTTTCTAAATTACATTTAACCTTTAAGATTTTTTATTTCACTTTTGTTATGTTTTTGTTTATTTTAATAGTATTTTTTAGAATGTGCCGTGGGCCTTTAAAACATTAGCTGTGGGCCGCAAATGGCCTCCGGGGCACACTTTCGACACCCCTGCTATAGATAATAAAAAAATGAATGTGATATATCTATGGATAAAAAGCGACGTATCCACGTTTATCATAACTCTCTCTCTCTCTCTGTCTCTGCCCCTCCCTCACCAATGCTGCTGTTTGTTTTGTTTTTAACCCCTTCTTAACCCTGAACGTACATTGAAAATACACGCAACCCAAACTCAAAATGCCGGACATTTGAGGCATTTAAGAAACTCCGCCCTGACAGCTCCGCAAAAGAGGACATGTCCGGTGAAAAGAAGACGTATGGTCAGTCTATCCTAGCCCGTTAGCTGCTAGCATGCCGTGTGTTGTGCCTCGGTGTGCATTGTTTACACAACGTGCGTTACGCTACTTAATATGTCCGTGTGGAAACTCGTTCGGTACACCTCCGAACCGAACCGGAACCCCCGTACCGAAACGGTTCAATACAAATACACGTACCGTTACACCCCTATATACACATACTGTACATATACATTCACTGTACAAACATACATATGGACGAGCCCCCAAATTGTTGCATTTTGGACCAGTTGTTCCTCCCAGGGAATTCAAGTCACAATTCGCTCCCAAGTTCTTTCCGACACTTAAAGCTGAGTTGAAAAACCACCAGAGACAGAATAGGTATTTTGTTGTATATTCTCAAAGCTTTGCCAATATACATTGATTGAGACCAGTCTAACCCTAGAACATTCTATTGCGCCTCCCAAAATGGTCTGTCTTCCCGATCCCACCACCCTCTCTCTCGTCCCACCTCTGTAGACAAAACAAATGCTAGTCAAAACACATTCCAAAGAACTCAAGGTTAACACACACAGTACACTTGCTGACAGAGCATCAAGAGAAGAAATGGAAAACACGAGCTGTTTTCAAATATGACAAAGAAATGGAAGAAGTACAACTTAAGTTCGGATATATGTAAATATCTGCCTCCGACAATATACACATACATGTACATATACATTCACTGTACATAAATACACATACTGTACATATACACTCACTGTACAAACATACATATACACATACATGTACATATATAAGTACATATACACTCATGCATATAATCACGTTTCATCAAACATGTATTGACGTTGTTTCCCTAGGGCAGGGGTCGGCAACCTAAAATGTTGAAAGAGCCATATTGGACCAAAAATACAAAAACAAATCTGTCTGGAGCCGCAAAAAATTAAAAGCCATATTACATACAGATAGTGTGTCATGAGATATAAATTGAATTAAGAGGACTTAAAGGAAACTAAATGAGCTCAAATATAGCTACAAATGAGGCATAATGATGCAATATGTACATATAGCTAGCCTAAATAGCATGTTAGCATCGATTAGCTTGCAGTCATGCAGTGACCAAATATGTCTGATTAGCACTCCACACAAGTCAATAACATCAACAAAACTCACCTTTCATGCACAACCTTAAAAGTTTGGTGGACAAAATGAGACGGAAAAAGAAGTGGCATAAAACACGTCCTAGAAAGTCGGAGAAAGTTATACATGTAAACAAACTACGGTGAGTTCAAGGACCGCCAAAATTAGTAAGACAAAACGGCGCTCACCAAATACTCGAATCAGTGAAGCGTGTTTAGTATAAACAGTGTGCTTTGTAACAATCGGGGAGGTTTGTGTCATGTTTGTCCTCCTACAGAAACCATATTAAAACAAAAAATAGATTTTTTCCCGTCATCTTTTTCCATTTTTCATACATTTTTGAAAAAGCTCCAGAGAGCCACTAGGGCGGCGCTAAAGAGCCGCATGCGGCTCTAGAGCCGCGGGTTGCCGACCCCCTGCCCTAGGGGAAACTGGGTAACACATGGCACACTGACAAAGCTTAACCAATTGTTACTATAACAATCTACAAGGTTAATATAGTTGGCTTCTCTTTCTTATCTACTTTCTTTTGTATTTCAAGTTATCATTAAGTATATGTATTGTTGCATTTGAACAACTGTATTGTTGATAATAGAGATAATTAGGGCCCGCATGGCCCATTGTATAAGGACTACCAAAGGGAGTCCTTATGCAATGGGACATAAGGACCTATTGAATTTGTAAGGTTTTATTCTTTATTCTTTATTCTTCCGCCGCCACATTAAACTGTAATTTGACCCACTTAACATGCTTCAAAACTCACCATATTTGACCCACACATCAGGACCTGCAAAAATTACCTTTTTAAAAAAAAACCAAACCTCAAAACTCAAAATTGCGCTCTAGCGCCCCCTAGGAAAAGAAAAAAAAACTAGGCTGCCTATATCTCCCACTAGGAAGATCGGAGAGACATGAAACAAAAACCTGTATGTAGGTCTGACTTAGACCTAGTTTTCATAATTGTATATCATCGGGAAAAAATCAACAGGAAGTTGGCAATTCCCCCTTCAAGACAAAAAAGTACTAAAAACAGTCACTTTTGCCTCTTTGAGCTGTAATTTGAACACGCTTCAAAACTCACCAAACTGAACGCACACATCAAGAATGGCAAAAATTGTGATCTAATAAAAAAACCTAACCCCAAATTTAAAAATTGCGCTCTAGAGCAATTTTTGAATAAAACGTAGAAAAAACTGCTCCTCGGAAGAAAAAAATGACAAAACTGCCTGTAACTCCCACTGGGAAGGTCGGAGAGACATGAAACAAAATCCTCTCCGTAGGTCTCACTTAGACCTACATTTCATAAATTGACAACCCCCAGCAAAAATCTACAAGAAGCTTGCTATTCCCCCTTCAACACAACATTTTTGTAAAAACCGGTCACCTTTCTTCAAACATTATCTCCTCTGAGCGTGTTTGTTGTTTCGGCTTCAAACTAACACAGGAGAGAGATTGAACCCTTTTGATTAAAAGTTATCGAAAGAGTTTTAATACCGGCTCCGATTTTGATTTTATGACCCTTCAAAGAGCCGCTGCGCTGATGCTGCTGTTTTTTCAAGAAGGCTGCTTAAAAGCAGGAAGCACCAGCGTGCCCACACAATGCAGACAAGGTAGGTACACTAGACAAAAGTATTGGGACAATTCGGACTAAAAGTAGACAAAAGTATTGGGACACTTATGACGAAAACTGAACAAAAGTATTGGGACACTTAGGACTAGCACCTGCCAAATACGCGGGCCCGACCAATGCTGCTTGCAGCTTTAATTATTATTGATATTCATTATCAATAGTGATATTTCTATTGGTATTTGTATTGCTCCATTTGTAGTGTAATAATGCTCATTGTCATTTCTGTGTTATTTATTTCACTAACTGCTTCTTTGCTATCACTTTTACTATCATATTTGTACATATCCTATTTGCTGATGTTGCTATATTGTTGTTGTTGTTGTTGTTGTTGTCTCTCTGTCTTATCCCCCTCTTGTCCCCACAATTTCCCCCTCTGTCTTCCTTTTTTTTCCTCTTTCTATCCCCTCCTGCTCCGGCCCGGCTAAAAAAAACAAACAAAAAAATTAAAGCTGCAAGCAGCATTGGTCGGGCCCGCATATTTGGCAGGTGCTAGTCCTAAGTGTCCCAATACTTTTGTTCAGTTTTCGTCATAAGTGTCCCAATACTTTTGTCTACTTTTAGTCCGAATTGTCCCAATACTTTTGTCTAGTGTACCTACCTTGTCTGCATTGTGTGGGCACGCTGGTGCTTCCTGCTTTTAAGCAGCCTTCTTGAAAAAACAGCAGCATCAGCGCAGCGGCTCTTTGAAGGGTCATAAAATCAAAACCGGAGCCGGTATTAAAACTCTTTCGATAACTTTGAATCAAAAGGGTTCAATCTCTCTCCTGTGTTAGTTTGAAGCCGAAACAACAAACACGCTCAGAGGAGATAATGTTTGAAGAAAGGTGACCGTTTTTTACAAAAATGTTGTGTTGAAGGGGGAATAGCAAGCTTCTTGTAGATTTTTGCTGGGGGTTGTCAATTTATGAAATGTAGGTCTAAGTGAGACCCATGGAGAGGATTTTGTTTCGTGTCTCTCCGACCTTCCCAGTGGGAGTTACAGGCAGTTTTGTCATTTTTTTCTTCCGAGGATCAGTTTTTTCTCCGTTTTATTCAAAAATTGCTCTAGAGCACAATTTTTAAATTTGGGGTTAGGTTTTTTTTATTAGATCACAATTTTTGCCAGTCCTGATGTGTGCGTTCAGTTTGGTGAGTTTTGAAGCATGTTAAGGGGGTCAAATTACAGCTCAAAAAGGCAAAAGTGACTGTTTTTAGTACTTTTTTGTCTTGAAGGGGGAATTGCCAACTTCCTGTTGATTTTTGCCCGAGAATATACTATTATGAAAGTTAGGTCTAAGTCAAACCTACATAGAGGTTTTTGTTTCATGTCTCTCCGACCTTCCTAGTGGGAGTTACAGGCAGTCTAGTTTTTTTTTTTCCTAGGGGGCGCTAGAGCGCAATTTTGAGTTTTGGGGTTCATTTTTTTTATTAAAAGACAATTTTCGCAGGTCCTGATGTGTGGGTCAAATATGGTGAGTTTTGAAGCATGTTAAGTGGGTCAAATTAGTGCTCAAAGAGGCGGTGGAAGAATAATAATTAAAGCTGCAAGCAGCATTGGTCGGGCCCGCGTATTTGGCAGGTGCTAGTCCTAAGTGTCCCAATACTTTTGTCTACTTTTAGTCTGAAGTGTCCCAAGACTTTTGTCTAGTGTACCTACCTTGTCTGCATTGTGTGGGCACGTTGGTGCTTCCTGCTTTTAAGCAGCCATCTTAAAAAAACAGCAGCACAGCAGCATCAGCGCAGCGGGTTTTTGAAGGGTCATAAAATCAAAACCGGAGCAGATATTAAAAATCCCATCTATACTTTTAATCACAAGGGTTCAATCTCTCCCCTGTGTTAGTTTGAAGCCGAAACGACAAACGCGCTCAGAGGAGATAGATTTTGAAGAAAGGTGACCGGTTTTTACAAAAATTTTGTTTTGAAGGGGGAATAGCAAACTTCCTGTTGATTTTTGCTGGGGGTTGTCAATTTATGAAATGTAGGTCTAAGTGAGACCTACATAAAGGTTTTTGTTTCATCTCTCTCCGACCTTTCCAGTGGGAGTTACAGGCAGTTTTGTCAGTTTTTTCATCCGAGGAGCAGTTTTTTCTGCGTTTTATTAAAAAATTGCGCTAGAGCACAGTTTTGAGATTTGGAGTTAGGTTTTTTTATTAGATCACACTTTTTGCCAGTCCTGATGTGTGCGTTCAGTTTGGTGAGTTTTGAAGCATGTTAAGGGGGTCAAATTACAGCTCAAAGAGGCAAAAGTGACTGTTTTTAGTACATTTTTGTCTTGAAGGGGGAATTGCCAACTTCCTGTTGATTTTTGCCCGAGGATATACAAAGTTAGGTCTAAGTCAAACCTACATAGAGGTTTTTGTTTCATGTCTCTCCGACCTTCCTAGTAGGAGTTACAGGCAGTCTAGTTTTTTTTTTTTTCCTAGGGGGCGCTAGAGCGCAATTTTGAGTTTTTTTTTTTTTTAATTTTTATTAAAAGACAATTTTCGCAGGTCCTGATGTGTGGGTCAAATATGGTGAGTTTTGAAGCATGTTAAGTGGGTCAAATTAGTGCTCAAAGAGGCGGCGGAAGAATAATAATAAAGAAAGAATAAAACCTTACAAATTCAATAGGTCCTTATGGCCCATTGTTAGGGCCCGCATGGCCCTCGTCTTATATGAGTGTTTTATCTTTTTATCTTTTTATTTTTATCTTAAACATGTGTTTTTTCTATTTCAAGGGGCACCGGTCAGGAGTGGCAGCCATGCCTCATGGACACTGTCCACCAGAACTGTTATGTGGATCACCCATCCTTCTGGCAGACCATTCACACCCTGAGAATCACTGCCACCAACGTCCTCGGGTCTGAGACCACATTTGCCCGGTTTAAGTTAGACAAGCTCTGTAAGTACTTCTTGTGAAGAGGCATTGAAATATTTTTGTCGTCATCCACTTGCAGTACTGCTGTATATAACTCATGTTATCCGGATGTCCTTTATACTGTGATGTTGAAAAAAAACAACAAGCATTTCAGGGCACATGCGATTTTTACTACAGATAATTGTTTCAGACTCTTATTCTCTACAGTCAGACATGCACACCATGTAATATTTCTACGTTGAAAGATTTTGACACTTACCGTATTTTTCGGACTATAAGTCGCAGTTTTTTTCATAGTTTGGCCGGGAGGTGCGACTTATACTCAGGAGCGACTTATGTGTGAAATGATTAACACATTAGCGTAAAATATCAAATAGTATTATTTAGCTCATTCACGTAAGAGACTAGACCAGGGGGGGGTGTATAATGTATCCCGGAAGAGTTAGGGCTGCTTGGGATTCTGGGTATTTGTCCTGTTGTGTTTATGTTGTGTTACGGTGCAGATGTTCTCCCGAAATTTGTTTGTCATTCTTGTTTGGTGTGGGTTCACAGTGTGGCTCATTATTACCGTATTTTCCGCACCATAAGGCGCCCTGGGTTATAAGCCGCGCCTTCAATGAACGGCATATTTCAAAACTTTGTCCACCTATAAGCCGCCCCGTGTTGGAAGCCGCATCTAACTGCGCTAAAGGAATGTCAAAAAAACAGTCAGATAGGTCAGTCAAACTTTAATAATATATTAAAAACCAGCGTTCTAACAACTCTGTTCACTCCCAAAATGTACGCAAATGTGCAATCACAAACATACGTATATCAACATGGACAGAGCTGCGTGAAAAAAGCCACCCGGCCTCTTCGCGTAAACTTACCTTAACCACTCGCTCATCTTTTCTTCATCCATCCATCCCTTCGAGTTAGCTTTTATGATGACGCCGGCTGGAAAGGTCTCTTTTGGCAAGGTCTTCCTTTTGAATATCACCATGGGTGGAAGTTTCTGGCCATTAGCATGGCAAGCTAGAACCACAGTGAAGGATGACTTCTCATTCCCTGTGGTGCGAATATTCACCGTACGTGCTCCCGTTGTATCCACAGTGCGGTTCACAGGAATATCAAAAGTCAGTGGAACCTCGTCCATGTTGATAATGTTCTCTGGCCGGATCTTTTTTTCAGCTATCTTGTTTTTACAATATGCACGGAAAGTAGCCAGCTTTTCTTGAAAGTCTTTAGGCAGTTGCTGTGAAATAGTAGTCCGTGTGCGGATGGAGAGATTGCGTCTTTTCATGAACCGGAAACCTGTCGCTTAGTAGGAGCCATTTTGTGGTCTTTACAGATGTAAACACACAAAGGAAATGAAACGTAATATCCGCGCGCTTCTTCTTCTTCTTCTACGTGGGCGGGTGGTTGCTTACAGTAGAAGAAGAAGCGCTTCCTGTTCTATGGGGGCGGGTGCTTACCTTGGCGGTTGCTTGCGTAGAAGAAGAAGCACTTCCTCTTCTACGGGGAAAAAAGATGGCGGCTGTTTACCGTAGTTGCGAGACCGAAACTTTATGAAAATGAATCTTAATATTAATCCATATATAAAGCGCACCGGGTTATAAGCCGCACTGTCAGCTTTTGAGTAAATTTGTGGTTTTTAGGTGCGGCTAATAGTGCGGAAAATACGGTATGTGTAAAAAAGCTGCTTTTATGTCACTGCATGTTGCATGTGTGTGATATTATGCACAGGTGAAGACGAGATGAAAACAATCCTTATTTTTTCTCATAGTTCAAACTAGCGCTTTACTCAATGTCTAAATACGTACTGCAAAACCCCGCGAACAGAGGCATCCAGAACTGCGTGAACTTTATGATTTGATGCTTTGGCTTTGTTTAACACGGGTGTCCAACCTTGTAAGACCATTTATACCATACTTGCCAACCCTCCCGGATTTTCCGGGAGACTCCCGAAATTCAGCGCCTCTCCCGAAAACCTCCCGGGACAAATTTTCTCCCGAAAATCTCCCGAAATTCAGGCGGAGCTGGAGGCCACGCCCCCTCCAGCTCCATGCGGACCTGAGTGACGTGTTGACAGCCTGTTCTCACGTCCGCTTTCCCACCATATAAACAGCTAATGATCGAGGGTGAGTTCTTGGTTTCTTATGTGTGATTATTGTTAGGCAGTTTCATTAACGTCCTCCCAGCGCGGTAACAACACACAACAACAGCGTCTACCGTAAAGCAGTTTGTCTGCCGTAAACAGCAATGTTGTGACACTTTTAAAGAGGACAATACTGCCATCTACTGTACATGCATATGTGACCCACCCATAATGTGTCACATTTTCGTGTTGATTTATTTATTTTATTTTGTGGTTTGAATTCGTTTTTGGAGCTGTCATTACAGATTTATCAGTATTCACATTGGGCAGTAGGGCGTTTCTTCCCAATTGAATGCTATCACCTGCAGACCGGAAGTGTCTTGTCATTCTGATGAGCGCGACCAATCTGTGAGCAATTGAAACGTCCTGTGTGCTTTTTCCTCCTGTATAACAGGTTAGTTTTGGTGAATCAACTCACTGAATAATATCCATGTGATCTTTATAAGTTTAAGTACACATTCTGATGGTGGAGCCTAACTCTAAAGTGTTTGTGAGTTGTAGTTTGTATTTGTGAATGAATCCAGTGCACGGCTGCAGTAATCAATACAAAAAGGCGACGTGAGTGCGCAATGTTTATATAGGAACTTCTGATTCTAATTCAGACTCCCAAATTAGAGGTCCCGTTTTCTTATTGATTTTATAATGTATATTTTTATAATGTGTGTGTTCTTCCGCCCGATTGTAGCTGAGATAGGCTCCAGCGCCCCCCGCGACCCCAAAGGGAATAAGCGGTAGAAAATGGATGGATGGATGGGTGTTCTGAAATAGTGACAGAGAATAGAACAAGGATGGACAATTCAACCCTTAACTCAACAATGAGTAGATGAGTGTTATGTGTTTGTGTATATGTGTAAATAAATGAACACTGAAATTCAAGTATATATTTTATTTAATTATTTATATATATACTGTGTATATATATATATATGTGTATATATATATATATGTAATAATATATATATATATATATATATATATATATATATATATATATATATATATATATATATATATATATATATATAGCTAGAATTCACTGAAAGTCAAGTATTTCTTATATATATATATCTTAACCACGCCCCCAACCACGCCCCCCGCCCCACCCCCCACCCCCCACCTCCCGAAATCGGAGGTCTCAAGGTTGGCAAGTATGATACTCCCGTTTTCTTATTGATTTTATAATGTATATTTTATAATGTGTGTGTTCTGAAATAGTGACAGAGAATAGAACAAGGATGGACAATTCAACCCTTAACTCAACAATGAGTAGATGAGTGTTATGTGTGTGTAAATGTGTAAATAAATGAACACTGAAATTCAAGTATTTCTTTATATATATATATATATATATATAAATATATATATATATATATATATATATATGTGTATATATATATATATATATATATATATATATATATATATTTATATGTAATAAAATATATATATGTATATAGCTAGAATTCACTGAAAGTCAAGTATTTCTTATATATACATATATATATATATATATCTTAACCACGCCCCCAACTACGCCCCCCACCCCAACCCCGACCACCCCCCCCCCCCCCCCTCCCGAAATCGGAGGTCTCAAGGTTGGCAAGTATGATTTATACACCAGAAAAGACTAAATTCACCATAAATCCCCTTTAAGAATTTCCTGTGTTGATGAATATATTCTCAAAATGGACTTGCTTTTGTAGTTAATATGTTTTAATGAGCAGAAGATGCATCTTCAGTTTATGTCGTAATTTGCTTTAATATGACACTATTTTTATCCTAAAAGCCTCTGGTATTACCGTTAATAATTCTAAGAATTATTTTTGACAAAAAAGCTTCCCGATACAAATACTAGTACATGGTAAAAGCACCAGAAGTAACATAAAAAGAAAAAAAGCAGAAATTCCAAGAAAATGTATCTCTTTCAAGAATGTGTTCAGTTGTTTCTAACGCAAATTAAATGATTCATTTTTCTCTGTCCTTGCAGTGAAACCCGACCCTCCAGAGTCTGTGTTGGTGAAGGAGGTAGAAGGCCACCCCAAAAAGCTGAATATCTCATGGAACTTTCCCTTCTCTTGGCAGAGATATGACGCTTTTCCCCTAATGTTTCACATTAGATACAGACCACATGGATCTCTTTACTGGTCCGAGGTCAGTGTCTATTTCTGTACATACACTAGAGTCTTGAGATACTACACACCAAACCTATTTATACACATTATGTTTACAATCACTTCCATAAATGATCCTATTTCCTATTAGACAAATAAAGCTTGAGCCGCATATGACAAAAAACTTACTGTAATGTTTGAATGCATCCATTTACTCATTAAAGTTGGATAATTTGCATTCTTACATGCATCCAATGCAGATCAAAAAAATGAATTATAATACTTAATTAAAGCTGCAAGCAGCGTTGGTCGGGCCCGCGTATTTGGCAGGTGCTAGTCCTAAGTGTCCCAATACTTTTGTCTACTTTTAGTCTGAAGTGTCCCAAGACTTTTGTCTAGTGTACCTACCTTGTCTGCATTGTGTGGGCATGTTGGTGCTTCCTGCTTTTGAGCAGCCATCTTAAAAAAACAGCAGCGCAGCAGCATCAGTGCAGCGGGTCTTTGAAGGGTCATAAAATCAAAACCGGAGCAGGTAATTAAAAGCTGTTCTATACTTTTATACACAAGGGTTCAATCTCTCTCCTGTTTTAGTTTGAAGCCTAAACGACAAACGCGCTCAGAGGAGATAGATTTTGAAGGAAGGTGACCGGTTTTTACAAAAATGTTGTTTTGAAGGGGGAATAGCAAACTTCCTGTTGATTTTTGCTGGGGGTTGTCAATTTATGAAATGTAGGTCTAAGTGAGACCTACATAGAGGTTTTTGTTTCATGTCTCTCCGACTTTCCCAGTGGGAGTTACAGGCAGTTTTGTCATTTTTTTCTTCCGAGGAGCAGTTTTTTGTGCGTTTTATTCAAAAATTGCTCTAGAGCGCAATTTTTAAATTTGGGGTTAGGTTTTTTTATTAGATCGCAATTTTTTTGCCAGTCCTGATGTGTGCGTTCAGTTTGGTGAGTTTTGAAGCATGTTAAGGGGGTCAAATTACAGCTCAAAGAGGCAAAAGTGACTGTTTTTAGTACTTTTTTGTCTTGAAGGGGGAATTGCCAACTTGCTGTTGATTTCTGCCCGATGATATACAGTTATGAAAACTAGGTCTAAGTCAGACCTACATACAGGTTTTTGTTTCATGTCTCTCCGATCTTCCTAGTGGGAGATATAGGCAGTCTAGTTTTTTTTTTCCTAGGGGGCGCTAGAGCGCAATTTTGAGTTTTGGGGTTCGGTTTTTTTAAAAAAAGGTAATTTTCGCAGGTCCTGATGTGTGGGTCAAGTATGGTGAGTTTTGAAGCATGTTAAGTGGGTCAAATTACAGTTTGTTGTGGCGGCGGAAGAATAAAGAATAATTAAAGCTGCAAGCAGCATTGGTCGGGCCCGCGTATTTGGCAGGTGCTAGTCCTAAGTGTCCCAATACTTTTGTCTACTTTTAGTCTGAAGTGTCCCAAGACTTTTGTCTAGTGTACCTACCTTGTCTGCATTGTGTGGGCATGTTGGTGCTTCCTGCTTTTGAGCAGCCATCTTAAAAAAACAGCAGCGCAGCAGCATCAGTGCAGCGGGTCTTTGAAGGGTCATAAAATCAAAACCGGAGCAGGTATTAAAAAGCTGTTCTATACTTTTATACACAAGGGTTCAATCTCTCTCCTGAAGCCTAAACGACAAACGCGCTCAGATAGATTTTGAAGGAAGGTGACCGGTTTTTACAAAAATGTTGTTTTGAAGGGGGAATAGCAAACGTCCTGTTGATTTTTGCTGGGGGTTGTCAATTTATGAAATGTAGGTCTAAGTGAGACCTACAGAGAGGTTTTTGTTTCATGTCTCTCTGACTTTCCCAGTGGGAGTTACAGGCAGTTTTGTCATTTTTTTCTTCCGAGGAGCAGTTTTTTCTGCGTTTTATTCAAAAATTGCTCTAGAGCGCAATTTTTAAATTTGGGGGTAGGTTTTTTTATTAGATCGCAATTTTTTGCCAGTCCTGATGTGTGCGTTCAGTTTGGTGAGTTTTGAAGCATGTTAAGGGGGTCAAATTACAGCTCAAAGAGGCAAAAGTGACTGTTTTTAGTACTTTTTTGTCTTGAAGGGGGAATTGCCAACTTCCTGTTGATTTCTGCCCGATGATATACAGTTATGAAAACTAGGTCTAAGTCAGACCTACATACAGGTTTTTGTTTCATGTCTCTCCGATCTTCCTAGTGGGAGATATAGGCAGTCTAGTTTTTTTTTTTTCCTAGGGGGCGCTAGAGCGCAATTTTGAGTTTTGGGGTTCGTTTTTTTTAAAAAAAGGTAATTTTCGCAGGTCCTGATGTGTGGGTCAAATATGGTGAGTTTTGAAGCATGTTAAGTGGGTCAAATTACAGTTTGTTGTGGCGGCGGAAGAATAAAGAATAATTAAAGCTGCAAGCAGCGTTGGTCGGGCCCGCGTATTTGGCAGGTGCTAGTCCTAAGTGTCCCAATACTTTTGTCTACTTTTAGTCTGAAGTGTCCCAAGACTTTTGTCTAGTGTACCTACCTTGTCTGCATTGTGTGGGCACGTTGGTGCTTCCTGCTTTTGAGCAGCCATCTTAAAAAAACAGCAGCGCAGCAGCATCAGTGCAGCGGGTCTTTGAAGGGTCATAAAATCAAAACCGGAGCAGGTATTAAAAAGCTGTTCTTTACTTTTATACACAAGGGTTCAATCTCTCTCCTGTTTTAGTTTGAAGCCTAAACGACAAACGCGCTCAGAGGAGATAGATTTTGAAGGAAGGTGACCGGTTTTTACAAAAATGTTGTTTTGAAGGGGGAATAGCAAACTTCCTGTTGATTTTTGCTGGGGGTTGTCAATTTATGAAATGTAGGTCTAAGTGAGACCTACATAGAGGTTTTTGTTTCATGTCTCTCCGACTTTCCCAGTGGGAGTTACAGGCAGTTTTGTCATTTTTTTCTTCCGAGGAGCAGTTTTTTCTGCGTTTTATTCAAAAATTGCTCTAGACCGCAATTTTTAAATTTGGGGTTAGGTTTTTTTATTAGATCGCAATTTTTTGCCAGTCCTGATGTGTGCGTTCAGTTTGGTGAGTTTTGAAGCGTGTTAAGGGGGTCAAATTACAGCTCAAAGAGGCAAAAGTGACTGTTTTTAGTACTTTTTTGTCTTGAAGGGGGAATTGCCAACTTCCTGTTGATTTCTGCCCGATGATATACAGTTATGAAAACTAGGTCTAAGTCAGACCTACATACAGGTTTTTGTTTCATGTCTCTCCGATCTTCCTAGTGGGAGATATAGGCAGTCTAGTTTTTTTTTTCCTAGGGGGCGCTAGAGCGCAATTTTGAGTTTTGGGGTTCGTTTTTTTTAAAAAAAGGTAATTTTCGCAGGTCCTGATGTGTGGGTCAAATATGGTGAGTTTTGAAGCATGTTAAGTGGGTCAAATTACAGTTTGTTGTGGCGGCGGAAGAATAAAGAATAATTAAAGCTGCAAGCAGCGTTGGTCGGGCCCGCGTATTTGGCAGGTGCTAGTCCTAAGTGTCCCAATACTTTTGTCTACTTTTAGTCTGAAGTGTCCCAAGACTTTTGTCTAGTGTACCTACCTTGTCTGCATTGTGTGGGCACGTTGGTGCTTCCTGCTTTTGAGCAGTCATCTTAAAAAAAACAGCAGCGCAGCAGCATCAGTGCAGCGGGTCTTTGAAGGGTCATAAAATCAAAACCGGAGCAGGTATTAAAAAGCTGTTCTATACTTTTATACACAAGGGTTCAATCTCTCTCCTGAAGCCTAAACGACAAACGCGCTCATAGATTTTGAAGGAAGGTGACCGGTTTTTACAAAAATGTTGTTTTGAAGGGGGAATAGCAAACTTCCTGTTGATTTTTGCTGGGGGTTGTCAATTTATGAAATGTAGGTCTAAGTGAGACCTACATAGAGGTTTTTGTTTCATGTCTCTCCGACTTTCCCAGTGGGAGTTACAGGCAGTTTTGTCATTTTTTTCTTCCGAGGAGCAGTTTTTTCTGCGTTTTATTCAAAAATTGCTCTAGAGCGCAATTTTTAAATTTGGGGTTAGGTTTTTTTATTAGATCGCAATTTTTTTGCCAGTCCTGATGTGTGCGTTCAGTTTGGTGAGTTTTGAAGCATGTTAAGGGGGTCAAATTACAGCTCAAAGAGGCAAAAGTGACTGTTTTTAGTACTTTTTTGTCTTGAAGGGGGAATTGACAACTTCCTGTTGATTTCTGCCCGATGATATACAATTATGAAAACTAGGTCTAAGTCAGACCTACATACAGGTTTTTGTTTCATGTCTCTGCGATCTTCCTAGTGGGAGATATAGGCAGTCTAGTTTTTTTTTTCCTAGGGGGCGCTAGAGCGCAATTTTGAGTTTTGGGGTTCGTTTTTTTTTTAAAAAGGTAATTTTCGCAGGTCCTGATGTGTGGGTCAAATATGGTGAGTTTTGAAGCATGTTAACTGGGTCAAATTACAGTTTGTTGTGGCGGCGGAAGAATAAAGAATAATTAAAGCTGCAAGCAGCATTGGTCGGGCCCGCGTATTTGGCAGGTGCTAGTCCTAAGTGTCCCAATACTTTTGTCTACTTTTAGTCTGAAGTGTCCCAAGACTTTTGTCTAGTGTACCTACCTTGTCTGCATTGTGTGGGCATGTTGGTGCTTCCTGCTTTTGAGCAGCCATCTTAAAAAAACAGCAGCGCAGCAGCATCAGTGCAGCGGGTCTTTGAAGGGTCATTAAATCAAAACCGGAGCAGGTATTAAAAAGCTGTTCTATACTTTTATACACAAGGGTTCAATCTCTCTCCTGAAGCCTAAACGACAAACGCGCTCAGATAGATTTTGAAGGAAGGTGACCGGTTTTTACAAAAATGTTGTTTTGAAGGGGGAATAGCAAACGTCCTGTTGATTTTTGCTAGGGGTTGTCAATTTATGAAATGTAGGTCTAAGTGAGACCTACAGAGAGGTTTTTGTTTCATGTCTCTCTGACTTTCCCAGTGGGAGTTACAGGCAGTTTTGTCATTTTTTTCTTCCGAGGAGCAGTTTTTTCTGCGTTTTATTCAAAAATTGCTCTAGAGCGCAATTTTTAAATTTGGGGTTAGGTTTTTTTATTAGATCGCAATTTTTTGCCAGTCCTGATGTGTGCGTTCAGTTTGGTGAGTTTTGAAGCATGTTAAGGGGGTCAAATTACAGCTCAAAGAGGCAAAAGTGACTGTTTTTAGTACTTTTTTTGTCTTGAAGGGGGAATTGCCAACTTCCTGTTGATTTCTGCCCGATGATATACAATTATGAAAACTAGGTCTAAGTCAGACCTACATACAGGTTTTTGTTTCATGTCTCTCCGATCTTCCCAGTGGGAGATATAGGCAGTCTAGTTTTTTTTTTCCTAGGGGGCGCTAGAGCGCAATTTTGAGTTTTGGGGTTCGGTTTTTTTTAAAAAAGGTAATTTTCGCAGGTCCTGATGTGTGGGTCAAATATGGTGAGTTTTGAAGCATGTTAAGTGGGTCAAATTACAGTTTGTTGTGGCGGCGGAAGAATAAAGAATAATTAAAGCTGCAAGCAGCGTTGGTCGGGCCCGCGTATTTGGCAGGTGCTAGTCCTAAGTGTCCCAATACTTTTGTCTACTTTTAGTCTGAAGTGTCCCAAGACTTTTGTCTAGTGTACCTACCTTGTCTGCATTGTGTGGGCACGTTGGTGCTTCCTGCTTTTAAGCAGCCATCTTAAAAAAACAGCACCGCAGCAGCATCAGTGCAGCGGGTCTTTGAAGGGTCATAAAATCAAAACCGGAGCAGGTATTAAAAAGCTGTTCTATACTTTTATACACAAGGGTTCAATCTCTCTCCTGTTTTAGTTTGAAGCCTAAACGACAAACGCGCTCAGATAGATTTTGAAGGAAGGTGACCGGTTTTTACAAAAATGTTGTTTTGAAGGGGGAATAGCAAACTTCCTGTTGATTTTTGCTGGGGGTTGTCAATTTATGAAATGTAGGTCTAAGTGAGACCTACATAGAGGTTTTTGTTTCATGTCTCTCCGACTTTCCCAGTGGGAGTTACAGGCAGTTTTGTCATTTTTTTCTTCCGAGGAGCAGTTTTTTCTGCGTTTTATTAAAAAATTGCTCTAGAGCGCAATTTTTAAATTTGGGGTTAGGTTTTTTTATTAGATCGCAATTTTTTGCCAGTCCTGATGTGTGCGTTCAGTTTGGTGAGTTTTGAAGCGTTTTAAGGGGGTCAAATTACAGCTCAAAGAGGCAAAAGTGACTGTTTTTAGTACTTTTTTGTCTTGAAGGGGGAATTGCCAACTTCCTGTTGATTTCTGCCCGATGATATACAGTTATGAAAACTAGGTCTAAGTCAGACCTACATACAGGTTTTTGTTTCATGTCTCTCCGATCTTCCTAGTGGGAGATATAGGCAGTCTAGTTTTTTTTTTCCTAGGGGGCGCTAGAGCGCAATTTTGAGTTGTGGGGTTCGGTTTTTTTTAAAAAAAGGTAATTTTCGCATGTCCTGATGTGTGGGTCAAGTATGGTGAGTTTTGAAGCATGTTAAGTGGGTCAAATTACAGTTTGTTGTGGCGGCGGAAGAATAAAGAATAATAAAACCTTACAAATACAATGGGCCATGCGGGCCCTAATTATCATCTCCCTGGTGCTTTTGGTGTCCTTATTCTGTTGTCCTTTCTCTGCCTCTTTACATCAGGTTTACACAGAAGAGAGTCAGATCGTGATTTTTGACGCGCTGGCTGGCCACCTTCATCAGGTTCAACTCCGAGCCAGGGACGAGGTGGACTCTGAGAGCCAGTGGAGTGATTGGACTCATCTGCTTTTTGCACGACCGTGGGAAGGTTAGAACATCGTTCATTTCTGGAAAAAGATACAACTGTTTTTAAAAATCAGGCATTGTTATTTGTCCCGCTCCAAATTCATTGTGTGCGTTCAACCAGACTTTGCATAGAATAATGTAGACTCATTTTTTGTTGAATTTATGCGTCCTTAAAACACTTTCAATCGTCTTGCCTCTGAATAGTGCTTTATAAATAAACCTTCCTCGTCTATTGACATGGGGATACATGTGACAGCTCAGCCTTTGATTATAATTAAAGATTTGACATGTTGGTTATTCTCTGTAATTAAAAGAAACCGTGTAAATATATAGTTGTTTTTCTTGTTTATCTTTTACTTAAAACGGTGTGGTCACACATGCTTTTTGCGCAAGTTCCCACAAATTCTTCACGAGGACACATCGCATTGAGCAACTGTTGGTGTCGACAGCAAAATTTGACAAATGTGTGTTTGTGTCTTTCCCCTGCAGACTACGTAACATCTGAACCTCCAGAGGATAATTTTTTGGACAATTTCTTTTACACCAACACAGAGACGGAGACCTCCACTGCAAAGACTCACAGTAAGCTTCTTCAAATGATGCATTTACCATTTACCTTCCTTATGTTGTGTCTCACCAGTCTACCTCTCAGGGAATTAAAGTCACTGGTCAATCCCAAATTCTTTCAGATGACATATATATGCAGAGTAAGAAGGACCATCAAGACAGAATAGGAATATTATCATGTTTTACTGAAGCTTCAGGAGACTAGTCCACATCAATACAGTCATACCGTCATCTCGGGATGGTCTAACATTCAAACAGGAAGAGACAACTTCTTGAATACGCAAACAGCCCCCACCCTCTCCAGAAAGGAATACAGGCTCATTGTTCTCAAAAGTCTTATGATGCACTCACTTTTGCAGTCGAAAAAAGCATCTGCTAGTGATCAGAGCTGCTAAATTTGCCGTGAACCAGATGTGTTCCCATTGTGTCCTCAGTCAGTCACCATCAATCAGTTTCATGCCACAATATTTTATTTTCTTCTTCATATGTGGCTTTGTTTAGGTTTGGAGTTGTTTCCACGCTTTGTATTGTCAATAGTAATATCAACTTTTGCTTATTTAAGGGGAAACTATTATGATTCGATAATTAAATTGTGATTTAACACACTTCCTTGTCGGGGTTCCCAACCTTTTTGACCTCGGGGCCCAACATTTCCACTACGGAAGGGCCTGGGCCCCACTCAAATTAGTAATTGTACTCTTGATTATAATTGTACACAATAATTATATTACGGTTTAAAGGATAAACCTTTTAAAATGAGATGAAACCATGTGTTTATCACAAAGATTATTATCAAGGCTTAGGTCAGGCTGATTACACAAATAAATACTAATCAAATATACTGCAAAAGAAAGGACTCGTAAAAACTACATACGGTACATACAAATACACAGTTCTAAAATAAATAATGGCTAAATTAATATTGAATAATAATAATACATGTTTCTTAATGAAACAGTCAATACAATTTAAGTACAAAATGACAATACAGCTTGACCACTTTAGTTATAATTTTTGCACTCAAACTTCTCAATGACAATTAAAATGCAATTAAAATGAGATGAAACCATGTGTTTATCACAAAGATTATTATCAAGGCTTAGGTCAGGCTGATTACAAAAATAAATGCTAATCAAATGTACTTCAAAAGAAAGGACTCGTAAAAACTGATTAGAAAATTAATTTACATACAGTTCTAAAATAAATAATGGCTAAATTCATATTGAATAATAATAATACATGTTTCTTAAAACCTCTAAAGGCTTAGTGGCCACATGCGTGGACAGCACCTTTTAGCTCTTATTTCCAAAATTGTGTACATTACTGAATTGGGGTCTCATGGCCACTTATGTGGACACTTATACTGCCATCTGGTGGTGTCAGAAGAGTATAACATACAATGGAATTTGGGGGGAAAAAAAGTGTAAAAATAAGAATTAGCATGTCACTACACATGAAGTACACATTTGTGTACTTATGGACTAAGTACATCGTATCAAAATATGATTCTTAGTTTTTATTCTAATTAGGGTCCAATAAGCCCAAATAGCAAAGAGAAATAAAAACAGCATGTAAACAAACAGCTTGGGCCTTAAAAAAAGAGGTTTTAATGAAACAATCAATACAACTTAAATCAAATCAAATCAAATCAACTTTATTTATAAAGCACATTTAAAATTTACCACAGGGGTAGCCAAAGTGCTGTACAATGGACAGGTTAAAAGATAAAACGAGTACCGAGCAAACACAACACAACACAAACAGAACACGATAAAAAATAAATAAATAAAATAGAATAAATAAAAACATAAAAACATAAAAACAGGTTCACAGCAGGTGTATTATGGGGCGCCATTGCAGGATGGATATCACTCAGTGTTAAAAGCCATGGAATAAAAGTATGTTTTTAAGAGAGATTTAAAAACAGGAAGAGAGGAGGCTTGTCTAACATTCAGAGGTAGGTCATTCCAGAGCTTGGGAGCAGCAACGGCGAAAGCTCTGTCACCTCTAAGCTTCAGCCTTGTGTCAGGGACCGTCAACAGCAGCTGATCGGCTGATCTTAAGGATCGGGTGGGGCAGTAAGGCTGAAGGAGGTCGGAGAGATAGGTTGGCGCGAGGTTGTTTAGACATTTAAAAACAAATAAAAGGAGTTTAAAATTGATTCGATAACGCACAGGGAGCCAGTGAAGAGACGCTAAAAGTACAAAATGACAACACAGCCCTGACCATTTTAGTCATAATTTTTGCACTTAAACTTCTCGATGACTTTAGCTGCAGACTTCTTCTTCTGTTATTGTCATTACTGCCACAAGTGGTGGAAAAGTGAATTACAACTGAGCACCGCTGCAGCCCATATGGACCACAGCTGAGAAACATGTCTTTTTTGGCGGCCTTCTGAGTGTGGCTCGCAGCCCAACACTAGTCTATATAATAGATAGTGCTTAACATTTTGCATAAATATTGCTCCACAGTCACATTTATAACTTTTTTTCTGTCTACAAAGTGTTCGTGTGTGGAGGCGTTCCCAGATTGCAAATAAAACCCTCCACGCCCCGACCTCTCCTATAGTATCAGAATGTGTCTTTTAAAAAAGTACACTTTTAAATATACAGGTAAAAGCCAGTAAATTAGAATATTTTGAAAAACTTGATTTATTTCAGTAATTGCATTCAAAAGGTGTAACTTGTACATTATATTTATTCATTGCACACAGACTGATGCATTCAAATGTTTATTTCATTTAATTTTGATGATTTGAAGTGGCAACAAATGAAAATCCAAAATTCCGTGTGTCACAAAATTAGAATATTACTTAAGGCTAATACAAAAAAGCATGAAGTGCTCTAAAACTTGCTGGTAGACGGCTGCGTTGACCCTGGATCTCAGGAAACAGAGTGGACCGACACCAGCAGATGACATGGCACCCCAAACCATCACCCAACCATGCAAATTTAGCATTTCCTTTGGAAATCGAGGTCCCAGAGTCTGGAGGAAGACAGGAGAGGCACAGGATCCACGTTGCCTGAAGTCTAGTGTAAAGTTTCCACCATCAGTGATGGTTTGGGGTGCCATGTCATCTGCTGGTGTCGGTCCACTCTGTTTCCTGAGATCCAGGGTCAACGCAGCCGTCTACCAGCAAGTTTTAGAGCACTTCATGCTTCCTGCTGCTGACCTGCTCTATGGAGATGGAGATTTCAAGTTCCAACAGGACTTGGCGCCTGCACACAGCGCAAAATCTACCCGTGCCTGGTTTACGGACCATGGTATTTCTGTTCTAAATTGGCCCGCCAACTCCCCTGACCTTAGCCCCATAGACAATCTGTGGGGTATTGTGAAAAGGAAGATGCAGAATGCCAGACCCAAAAACGCAGAAGAGTTGAAGGCCACTATCAGAGCAACCTGGGCTCTCATAACACCTGAGCAGTGCCAGAAACTCATCAACTCCATGCCACGCCGCATTAACGCAGTAATTGAGGCAAAAGGAGCTCCAACCAAGTATTGAGTATTGTACATGCTCATATTTTTCATTTTCATACTTTTCAGTTGGCCAACATTTCTAAAAATCCCTTTTTTGTATTAGCCTTAAGTAATATTCTCATTTTGTGACACACGGAATTTTGGATTTTCATTTGTTGCCACTTCAAATCATCAAAATTAAATGAAATAAACATTTGAATGCATCAGTCTGTGTGCAATGAATAAATATAATGTACAAGTTACACCTTTTGAATGCAATTACTGAAATAAATCAAGTTTTTCAAAATATTCTAATTTACTGGCTTTTACCTGTATACCTTGAAGACGAACATCTCCTCGATTTCTTTTCAGTCATGGTGGAAAATAAACTTCATAAACAGCATATACATTCACCGGCCACACAATTAGGCACACCTGCCCACCAGATCAATACACAGCTGCATTTTAAAAAAGCCATGATTTGATGCTATGATGTTGTTTAACACAAGTATCTAACATTTATTAGTCAGAAAAGAGGAAAAATCATCATATGTGCCCTTTAAGAAATGATTTGCCATTTTTCGGGGGGTTAAGTTTGGTGAAATTGTTCTTCTTCTCTTACAGGTCCGGCTCCGCAAGATGACGGTAATTTGGGTTTGGTGATTCTGCTGGTTTTGTTTGCCGTGGTTATCATCGCCACCGTCCTTTCTCTCATCTGTGTGCTGTGGTAAGACACTCACTTGCACTTCTCATCCACTAATCACACCCTTTTTAAAGGGGGACTGCACTTTTTTTGGATTAGACCCATCGTTCACAATCATACGACGAATGGATTTTTTTTTATTTTTTTTTTTAAATAAAAACATTTAAAAAAAATAAAATAAATGCTATTTATATAGCGCTTTTTCTCTAGTGACTCAAAGCGCTTTTACATAGTGAAACCCAATATCTAAGTTACATTTAAAGCAGTGTGTGTGGTAGAGATGCGCGGATAGGCAATTATTTCATCCGCAACCGCATCAGAAAGTCGTCAACCATCCGCCATCCACCCGATGTAACATTTGATCAGAACCGCACCCGCCCGTTGTTATATATCTAATATAGACGATGCAAGGCATTAGTGAGGTTATAAAGCTTTTGCCTGTTAAAGAAAGGAGACTGATCCAATGCAGCACAGACATTCGCGTGCCACGCTGTCACGACCCAGACGCACACCAGTGCGCAATCATATGGGAGCTGCGCTGAGCGCACCTCCAAGCGCGTCTCGCTGCCGGCGACGGCCGGGTATGGGCCCGACGCTCCAGCGCCATCCATTTTCAGGGCTAGTTGATTCGGCAGGTGGGTTGTTACACACTCCTTAGCGGGTTCCGACTTCCATGGCCACCGTCCTGCTGTCTATATCAACCAGGGTGAGCCCCACCCCTTATGTGAGCGCACTGCGCGCGGAGTGACCCCTGTTACGAGCCCCCGGCCACGGGGGTGGCGGGCAGGTAAGCTGCTTACCTGCTGCGCGTGACGCCGGCCGCGGCGAAGGCGGACGAGGCGGGGTGTCGGTGCGGTGGTGACCCTGGACGTGCGTCGGGCCCTTCTCGCGGATCGCCTCAGCTACGGCTCCCGGTGGGGCCCTCTCGGGGGAAGGGGCCTCGGTCCCGGACCCCGGCGAGGCGTCCCTTCTCCGCTCCGTAAAAGTGTCCATCTCTTCTTTTTTTTTTTCTTCTGTTGTGGCATATGCTGCAGGTGCCTGCTCGTTTTTCGTATGTGGGTAACAACATTTAACTATGTATATATATTTCCCAATTGGTTTAACTGCCACCCGCCTGAATCTATTTAAAATCTAATTTTTTTTAATTTCAACCGCCCGACCCGACCCGACCCGCGGATAAAATCTAATTTTTTTAAATTTCATCCGCCCGATCCGCGGATAATCCGCGGACTCCGCGGTTGTGCCCGCAAACCGCGCATCTCTAGTTAGCGCTTATAACAATATCACTAATACTTGTTATTTTCAAGTATGGCACTTTTTGGATGGTTTTTGATTGGGTTTTATGGGCGGAATAGAGGACCTCCCATTGGCTTTGTGGTAAGCAGACTTTTATTTACAAGTTAGAAAGTTTTTAAAAAAAATACATCAGTGGTCATGTCTTTCGTAATGATTAATAAATAAATAAATAATAATAAATAAAATAAGATATTCTTCATCTCAGTATCATACCTGCCAACTACTCCGGTTTTCCCGTAATTAGTACGGTTTTCATCAACCTATTCCGGGTTACGGTTGCAGTGATAAAAAATACTGTTTTTCAATAATTAAAAAAAATAAAACAAATTTAAGTTTTATTCACGAAATCGCATAACAACAATGCATCCCGTAACTTCCTATCGAGCCATTCCGAATGCCATGCGCGAGGCTATTTATAGCACCGCTGCCAAGCACGAGGCACCAGTTGCCATTGTTTCCAAACGAGCGAACGATCATGGAATCAGCCGGAGAAAAATCGCAAACAAGTCTTAAACCGAAAAGAAAACCGCAGTCATTCCGTGAAGAATATTCAAAAGCCTATCCGGGGAATAATTATCCGTTCCAAAAAGGGTGAAAACTACGCGAATTGCACCTTGTGCAGACAAGATTTTTCGATCGGACACGGAGGAATTAGCGATGTAAAAGACCACGTCGGGACAAAAAAACACACAAAAAGGTAATGACACCAATGTTATCTATTGGAATTGTTTAGTACTGTTATACTGTTAAAAGTGTTTATACTATTTATGCTTTCAAGTCCAAGTTGAAGAAATCTTGTTAAATGTTGACAGCATAACTACCAAAAAACTCCGCATAGTTGACTGTAATGTGGTCGCTCCCCACCCGTTAGATTTAATAACCGGCCTATGCCACAACACAAATCAATAAAAAACCGAATCCAAAATAATACATTTTTCTGTCAGGCATACATGCAATGGGTGGATAACCCATAAATCGGTAGTGTGGATACCAAGGGTGGTATCATTATATTTAATACTCGAGTGATTTAGTTTTCTCAAAATCTAACTTTGTTGTTGTCGTTTTTGTTAATGTTTACAAACTAGGGGATTAAAGCCCTATGCACAGGAGGCATTTGAAGGTGAAAAAAAAACAGGATTTCAATGAGTAATAGCAGTTTTTGCTTTTGTTTAGTTATTGTTACTACTTAGTTATTACTGACTTTGTTTTGATCAATGTATAGCATAAAAGAAAGTAACAAACTAGGAACTTGATATCGTTAAACTGTCAATAGCATTCACCATAAATAAATAACAAAAATGACATTTAATGTGATAGGTGTCGGCCAATATTTACTCATGAATGATCGGAATTGGCGGCATAAAACTCTGATCGGATCGTCCTTATTTCTAACTCATAAACAAAATGTTAACAGATACGTTCAAATGTGTTTTATGAGGTTTTCAAAAATAAAGCTTTTGTGAAAGTGTATTTGTGTGGAAAGAAACTGGTTGAAAATAGTTGTCAGATTCAAACACCGATAACATCTACTAAACAGACAATAAGCAAGGAATCAGGCAAAGACAGAGTTAAATTTTACTCATGAGGAGAGACGTATTAGGCTGTACACTCAGTTACAGTTCCAACCTACGCTCTAAGGCACAGCCCACGTGCTCCTCTATTTATTTGGGAGGTCCCTGGTTACATCACTGAGGCTGCTTCTGAAGGGAGGGGTAATGCCAGCAGTCCCAGTTAGACACAATACCATACCTGCCAACTACTCCGGTTTTCCCGTAATTAGTACGGTTTTCATCAACCTATTCCGGGTTATGGTTGCAGTGATAAAAAATACGGTTTTTCATTAATTAAAAAATTTTTTTTTTTTTAAATGCGCGAGGCTATTTATAGCACCGCTGCCAAGCACGAGGCACCAGTTGCCATTGTTTCCAAACGAGCGAACGATCATGGAATCAGCCGGAGAAAAATCGCAGACGAGTCTTAAACCGAAAAGAAAACCGCAGTCATTCCGTGAAGAATATTCAAAAGCCTATCCGGGAATAATTATCCGTTCCAAAAAGGGTGAAAACTACGCAAATTGCACCTTGTGCAGACAAGATTTTTCGATCGGACACGGAGGAATTAGCGATGTAAAAGACCACGTTGGGACAAAAAAACACAAGTCTAATGCCGTTGCTAATGCCGTTGCCGTTGGATTTTAGCCACAAAAAGGTAATGACACCAATGTTATCTATTGGAATTGTTTAGTACTGTTATACTGTTAAAAGTGTTTATACTATTTATGCTTTCAAGTCCAAGTTGAAGAAATCTTGTTAAATGTTGACAGCATAACTACCAAAATACAGAAGTATGTCCTTAATATTTTTTGCAGTGCTATTTCTGTTGAAAAGTTCAAATGATTACATTAGAGATGTGATGTGCCACTTTTCAAGTGTCTGATGGCTTCAATTAATTTTCATTCATTTTTCATATTTTGAATTCTTTTGAAAGGATTACAAAGAAGCTACATTTGAATTGTAATTCCATGCTATTGACAGGACTATTAATTTTAATGAAGTTAGCTTACCATGTTTACAGTATGATAATTGTGATGGAAATGTGAATTTTAGGCACAGAATATTTTTTACAATTGAACAAGGCAGTAGATTATACAAGCTTGGACAGAAAGTTAATAATGACACCAATTTTTTTTTAAATGGAATTGTTTAGTACTGTTTTACCATTTGTTTACTGTAAAAAGTGTTTATACTTTCAATTAACAAATTGAAGTCTTGGGAAAGGTTGACAGGATAACTGGCATTAAATGTCAAAATAATTTCAAACTATTGAAGTTAGCTTACAGAATAAACATGTCAATCAACCCATATGATTTTTGCTGTAATATTTTTGTTTTGAAAAGTCACTGTGACTGATAGAAAAGTGATGGTTTTAGCAACATTTTAACCTGTCTGAATGCAATCAATCATTTTGCGTCGGGGGGCCTGAACCCCCCACCAGGATTTTGTCCTGGACCTACCGGGGCTTGCGGCCCCTGGACCCTGGCTACTAGGTTTTTCTGATTTCAAAAGTTGGCAGGTATGCAGTATGTTAATAATGACTGACTTAATTATATATTACAAAACTGTTGTATTACTCATTCACGGATGTCATTTTACTATAAAAAAAAAGTCAGTAAATGAATGTATATATTTGTAAACTCTCTGAAGTGGGAAAGGGGTAGGATTAAATAAGCTTTGCTTCTTCCTACTCCTTTTCGGACATGATGAAAAGTGATATGAAATTGTGTGATGTATTATGCTGTAAGTGTGTTCATGTTCGAAAATAAACTAAAGAAAGAAAAAGAATGATTGTGAACGAATGCGGCAGCAGTTTTTATGGATCTAACTAAAGCATTTGACACAATTAATCACAATATTTTAATCAAAAAACTAGAACGATATGGCGTCAGAGGGTTAGTCTTAAACTGGATAAGAAGTTATCTAATGAACAGGAAACAATACGTGAAGGTAGGCCAACACACCTCTACAACGCCAAATATATCCTGTGGTGTACCTCAGGGATCAATGCTAGGACCTAAATTATTCAATATATATATAAATGACATTTGTAAAGTTACAAAAGATTTAAAGTTAGTATTATTTGCGGATGATACAACAGCGTTTTGTTCAGGAGAAAACACACAGAAGATACTACAAATAATAACAGAAGAAATGAACAAATTAAAAAGATGCTTTGACAAAAACAGACTATCGTTGAATCTCAGTAAAACTAAAATAATGCTATTTGGTAACAGTAGAAGACAAAGTCAAACACAAATACAAATAGACGGAATAGAAATTGAAAGAGTAAATGAAACCAAATTTCTTGGTATAATGATTGATGATAAATTGAACTGGAAATCTCACGTAAAAAATATACCGTATTTTCCGCACCATAAGGCGCCCTGGGTTAAAAGCCGCGCCTTCAATGAACGGCATATTTCAAAACTTTGTCCACCTATAAGCCGCCCCGTGTTGTAAGCCGCATCTAACTGCGCTAAAGGAATGTCAAAAAAACAGTCAGATAGGTCAGTCAAACTTTAATAATATATTAAAAACCAGCGTTCTAACAACTCTGTTCACTCCCAAAATGTACGCAAATGTGCAATCACAAACATACGTATATCAACATGGACAGAGCTGCGTGAAAAAAGCCACCCGGCCTCTTCGCGTAAACTTAAACTTACCTTAACCACTCGCTCATCTTTTCTTCATCCATCCCTTCGAGTTAGCTTTTATGATGACGCCGGCTGGAAAGGTCTCTTTTGGCAAGGTCTTCCTTTTGAATATCACCATGGGTGGAAGTTTCTGGCCATTAGCATGGCAAGCTAGAACCACAGTGAAGGATGACTTCTCATTCCCTGTGGTGCGAATATTCACCGTATGTGCTCCCGTTGTATCCACAGTGCGGTTCACAGGAATATCAGTTGCTGTGAAATAGTAATCCGTGTGCGGATGGAGAGATTGCGTCTTTTCATGAACCGGATCCCTGACGCTTAGTAGGAGCCATTTTGTGGTCTTTACAGATGTAAACACACAAAGGAAATGAAACGTACGGTATATCCGCGCGCTTTTTCTTCTTCTACGCGGGCGGGTGGTTGCTTACAGTAGAAGAAGAAGCGCTTCCTGTTCTATGGGGGCGGGTGCTTACCTTGGCGGTTGCTTGCGTAGAAGAAGAAGCGCTTCCTGTTCTACCGGGAAAAAAGATGGCGGCTGTTTACCGAAGTTGCGAGATCGAAACTTTATGAAAATGAATCTTAATATTAATCCATATATAAAGCGCACCGGGTTAAAAGCCGCACTGTCAGCTTTTGAGTAAATTTGTGGTTTTTAGGTGCGGCTAATAGTGCGGAAAATACGGTACAACATAAAGTAGCAAGAAACACGTCAATAATGAATAAAGCAAAACATGTTCTAGACAAAAAAATCACTTCATATTCTCTACTGCTCACTAGTGTTACCATATCTGAGTTATTGTGCAGAAATATGGGGAAATAATTACAAAAAAGATCATTTAGAATAATACATCATGTTGGATATAGAGAACACACAAATCCTTTATTTATTGAATCATCCATCCATCCATCCATTTTCTACCGCTTATTCCCTTTGGGGTCGCGGGGGGCGCTGGAGCCTATCTCAGCTACAATCGGGCGGAAGGCGGGGTACACCCTGGACAAGTCGCCACCTCATCGCAGGGCCAACACAGATAGACAGACAACATTCACACTCACATTCACACACTAGGGCCAATTTAGTGTTGCCAATCAACTTATCCCCAGGTGCATGTCTTTGGAAGTGGGAGGAAGCCGGAGTACCCGGAGGGAACCCACGCAGTCACGGCGAGAACATGCAAACTCCACACAGAAAGATCCCGAGCCCGGGATTGAACCCATGACTACTCAGGACCTTCGTATTGTGAGGCAGATGCACTAACCCCTCTGCCACCGTGAAGCCTTTATTGAATCAAAGATACTGAAATTCTACGACATAGTGAATTTGCAAACAGCTAAAATGATACACAAAGCAAACTATAACCTGCTAGCCAAGAATATACAACAATTCTTCTCAAAAAAAAGAGGAGAAATATAATCTTAGGGAGAAATGTAATTTAAAACATTTGTACGCACGTACAACACTTAAGACCTTCAGTATATCAGTATGTGGAATTAAATGATGGAATGGATTAAGCAAAGCAATCAAACAATGTACTAATATGATCCACTTCAAGAAACTCTTCAAACTTAAAGTGTTTACAAAGTACAAAGAAGAAGAACCATGATAAACATTCTGACTTTATTTAACTCATCCATTCTTTCATTCTTTCACTCACAAAATAATCTTACTTATCTCAACATATGAAATGTAACTTACTTCACCAATTATCATTTATTTACTTATTTTTATTGTGATTACTTATGGAGTATATTGTGAATAAATTGAGAACAGGAAGTGAACAAAAGTTTTAGCAACTGTTATGTAAAAGAAAAGGGGTAGGATTAAATAAGCTCTGCTTCTTCCTACTCCTTTTCGAACATGTTGAAAAGAGAAACTGGAGATTGTGATGTATCATGTTGTATACTTGCATGTTCCAAATAAACTCAAACTCAAACTCAAACTCAAACGAAAGGCAAAATTCCCCAAAAAAAGTGCAGTTCCCCTTTAAGTTAGCTTTATTTTCTTGTAATCATAATTAATCATCATTTTTTTCCCTCAGGGTGAGGCAGAGGCGGCGTGAACATGTGACCAAACAGGAACTCACCTCGGTGGTCAAGATGAAGTCCATGCCAATTTGATGTGAGACAAAACCCTCTTTTCCTCTCAGTGGTATTTTATTTCTGAAGTCAAATAGAAAAACAGAATCAAACCAACATGTTTTGCAAATGTATGCCGGTTTTCATGCATCACTTTAGACCGCTTACCGTTAATCCAAAAGATGGCTCGCCAGATGACCTCACTGCGAATACTCTTATTTCAGTGGGAATCAACATTCAAATCTTGAAAAAAAGACAGTCTTCACAAAGGATGAAGAAAGTGTAATGGCATTTCTTTCTTTCTATGGTTTATTAGCAAAGGTCTGCATCTCTCCAATAAGAGGCGATCCAATACTTACCTCGACACCTGGAGAACGATACCAGTCAGAAATGACACATTTCAAAGTGTAGCGATTAGATTCGATAGAATTTGATGTGATTTGATTTAAAGCTATCTGGTACAGTTCCCTGTTTAAAATAGACTTTCATTTTATTCTATAAATCCTAGGTCACGTCTCTCAATTGGCACTGTTTATATTGAAATTAATACACTATATAAAGTATATTCATTTACCCGTATTTTCCGCACTATTAGCCGCACCTAAAAACCACAAATTTACTCAAAAGCTGACAGTGCGGCTTATAACCCGGTGCGCTTTATATATGGATTAATATTAAGATTCATTTTCATAAAGTTTCGGTCTCGCAACTACGGTAAACAGCCGCCATCTTTTTTCCCCGTAGAAGAGGAAGTGCTTCTTATTCTACGCAAGCAACCACCAAGGTAAGCACCCGCCCCCATAGAAGAGGAAGCGCTTCTTCTTCTACTGTAAGCAACCACCCGCCCCCGTAGAAGAAGAAGAAGCGCGCGGATATTACGTTTCATTTCCTTTGTGTGTTTACATCTGTAAAGACCACAAAATGGCTCCTACTAAACGACAGGGATCCGGTTCATGAAAAGACGCAATCTCTCCATCCGCACACGGATTACTATTTCACAGCAACTGATATTCCTGTGAACCGCACTGTGGATACAACGGGAGCACGTACGGTGAATATTCGCACCACAGGGAATGAGAAGTCGTCCTTCACTGTGGTTCTAGCTTGCCATGCTAATGGCCAGAAACTTCCACCCATGGTGATATTCAAAAGGAAGACCTTGCCAAAAGAGACCTTTCCAGCCGGCGTCATCATAAAAGCTAACTCGAAAGGATGGATGGATGAAGAAAAGATGAGCGAGTGGTTAAGGTAAGTTTACGCGAAGAGGCCGGGTGGCTTTTTTCACGCAGCTCCGTCCATGTTGATATACGACTCCATGCGCGCCCACATCACGCTGGTTTTTAATATATTATTAAAGTTTGACTGACCTATCTGACTGTTTTTTTGACATTCCTTTAGCGCAGTTAGATGCGGCTTACAACACGGGGCGGCTTATAGGTGGACAAAGTTTTGAAATATGCCGTTCATTGAAGGCGCGGCTTATAACCCAGGGCGCCTTATGGTGCGGAAAATACGGTATTATTATTAAAAAAAATAACTTGGGTCAAAATAATTCAGTGTGTGTATAAGTACTCTTTGAGCACATTCAACAATACCGCAATAATAGTAATAATTGTGGTCACAGTAACCATGATGTAACATGTTCATAACTTTAAATCTCTAATCACAGGGTTATATAAGTACTAAAACCAGTCCATCCCAGTATCTGCTCTCTGCATGAATACACAATATTTTACCTCTTCTTCTATCTTTGTTGTTGCACATGTGTTCTGAACACATCCAATTCCCACACGAGTGGTTGTGCGTCTTCTTGAGCTTTGCCCGTTTTGGGAGATAGTTGTGTATGGCACACACACGACCTCTGTGGTGAAGCTAATTATAAACCCGAAGGGCTTGCTTGCTTATGCTAAATCCTTTTTGCGGAGTTAAAAGAAAAAAAAAAGTGACATGGTAGTCAGGCAAGTAAACAAACATTTAACTTGGTTGAGGTCATTGAACACCATATTGACCATTACATTTCAGCAAAAGTAGTCCCTGTGTTGCCATAAGCAACAGACACATATTATAGGCTGCTTAAAAAGGGTCATTATGTCTTCTTATTCATATACTTTTTCAAATGTTCTTGTAATCAGACCGTATTTTCGGTACATTGGATGGAATTTGTCGTCTGCAGTCTTCTACAGAAGGGTCACCTGACCACTGTGACGTGTTGCCTATCAGTTGTTCTAATAGGCGTGGCCAACCAGGCAGACAAGACAGTTACTGGTACATCCAAAAGACAAGACAAGAAATGCAATGTCATTCACGAAATCCCGGGTAAATCACGCAAAACAATCATACATGGGAGAAACCGAGAGGACATTCAACACAAGGAAGAAAGAACATAGATAGATAGATAGATAGATAGATACATAGGTCTTTATTGTCATTGCACAAGTACAACGAAACTTTGTTTTCAGTACAAACCCGTTCAAGATGAGACAAACAAACAGTGTACAGGGTTACAGAACAGGAACGCTGATGGGTCACCACAAGGGGCCCCCCGTAAAAGATGAGGAAAAAGGTAACTTTTCTGGGGAAGGATGAGTAAAAAAATATAATCTAGACTGGGCTCCTAAGGGGTCCCGTCTGGAGTGGGAAAAAACCTCCATAGCAAAGCACATATACATATTACAATCTTACATTTTGAGATATCTAGCAACAGAGGGAAGGGAGTGCGGGGTCGTGATGGTGGGCCGCAGCTCTCATCAGAAACATCAGAAAGAATGCGAAAAAATTAGAAACCGAGAGGACATTCAACACAAGGAAGAAAGAACATAGATAGATAGATAGATAGATAGATAGATAGGTCTTTATTGTCATTGCACAAGTACAACGAAACTTTGTTTTCAGCACAAACCCGTTCAAAATTAGACAAACAAACAGTGTACAGGGTTACAGAACAGGAACGCTGATGGGTCGCCACAAGGGGCCCCCCGTAAAAGATGAGGAAAAAGGTAAATTTTCTGGGGAAGGATGAGTAAAAAAATATAATCCAGACTGGGCTCCTAAGGGGGCCCAGTCTGGAGTGGGAAAAAACCTCCATAGCAAAGCACATATACATATTACAATGTACATCTTGAGATATCTAGCAACAGAGGGGAGGGAGTGCGGGGTCATGATGGTGGGCTGCAGCTCTCATCAGAAACATCAGAAAGAATGCGAAAAAAATAGAAACCGAGAGGACATTCAACACAAGGAAGAAAGAACATAGATAGATAGATAGATAGATAGATACATAGATAGATAGATGGATGGATAGGTCTTTATTGTCATTGCACAAGTACAACAAAACTTTGTTTTCAGCACAAACCCGTTCAAGATTAGACAAACAAACAGTGTACAGGGTTACAGAACAGGAACGCTGATGGGTCGCCACAAGGGGCTCCCCGTAAAAGATGAGGAAAAAGGTCAAACGCTGTGGAAGGATGAGTAAAAAAATACAATATAGACTGGGCTCCTAAAGGGTCCAGTCTGGAGTGGGAAAAAACCTCCATAGCAAAGCACATATACATATTACAAACTTACATCTTAAGATATCTAGCAACAGAGGGGAGGGAGTGCGGGGTCATGATGGTAGGCTGCAGCTCTCATCAGAAACATCAGAAAGAATGCGAAAAAATTAGAAACCGAGAGGACATTCAACACAAGGAAGAAAGAACATATCAGAATCAGAATCAGCTTTATTGTCATTACGCATGAAAAAAAAAAAAAAAAAAAAAAACAGGGTGGTTGGTGGAATGGGTTATTGCACCGAAGAGAAGGCAGTTATGAGGGACAATGGGGCAGTCCGTTCAGGATGGTTATGGCCCTGGGGAAGAAGCTGTTCTTTAGCCTGTTTGTTTTGGTTTTAATGCACCTGTAGCGCTTCCCAGAGGGCAGCAGGTGGAACAGGTCAGAGCCAGGGTGGGTGCTGTCCTTGATGATGGCACTGGCTCTGTTGAGGCAGCGGGAGGTGTAGATGTCCGTCAGAGAGGGACAGAGATAGATAGATAGGTCTTTATTGTCATTGCACAAGTACAACAAAACTTTGTTTTCAGCACAAACCCGTTCAAGATGAGACAAACAAACAGTGTACAGGGTTACAGAACAGGAACGCTGATGGGTCGCCACAAGGGGCCCCCCGTAAAAGATGAGGAAAAGGGTAAAACGCTGGGGAAGGATGAGTAAAAATATACAATATAGACTGGGCTCCTAAGGAGTCCAGTCTGGAGTGGGAAAAAACCTCCATAGCAAAGCACATATACATATTACAAACTTACATCTTGAGATATCTAGCAACAGAGGGAAGGGAGTGCGGGGTCATGATGGTGGGCCGCAGCTCTCATCAGAAACATCAGAAAGAATGCGAAAAAATTAGAAACCGAGAGGACATTCAACACAAGGAAGAAAGAACATAGATAGATAGATAGATAGATAGATAGGTCTTTATTGTCATTGCACAAGTACAACGAAACTTTGTTTTCAGCACAAACCCGTTCAAGATGAGACAAACAAACAGTGTACAGGGTTACAGAACAGCAACGCTGATGGGTCGCCACAAGGGGCCCCCCGTAAAAGATGAGGAAAAAGGTACATTTTCTGGGGAAGGATGAGTAAAAAAATATAATCTAGACTGGGCTCCTAAGGGGGCCCAGTCTGGAGTGGGAAAAAACCTCCATAGCAAAGCACATATACATATTACAAACTTACATCTTGAGATATCTAGCAACAGAGGGGAGGGAGTGCGGGGTCATGATGGTGGGCCGCAGCTCTCATCAGAAACATCAGAAAGAATGCGAAAAAATTAGAAACCGAGAGGACATTCAACACAAGGAAGAAAGAACATATCAGAATCAGAATCAGCTTTATTGTCATTACGCAAGGTAACGAGATTGAGGCCATTCCATACAGTGCGATGTGTGCATGCTAGAAAAACAATGTGCAAATATATAAAAATATAAAAAAATGTAGAAGTGCAATGAATATGGTGTGAAATGAATATATACATGAAAAAAACAAACAAAAAAAAACAGGGTGGTTGGTGGAATGGGTTATTGCACCGAAGAGAAGGCAGTTATGAGGGACAATGGGGCAGTCCGTTCAGGATGGTTATGGCCCTGGGGAAGAAGCTGTTCTTTAGCCTGTTTGTTTTGGTTTTAATGCACCTGTAGCGCTTCCCAGAGGGCAGCAGGTGGAACAGGTCAGAGCCAGGGTGGGTGCTGTCCTTGATGATGGCACTGGCTCTGTTGAGGCAGCGGGAGGTGTAGATGTCCGTCAGAGAGGGACAGAGATAGATAGATAGGTCTTTATTGTCATTGCACAAGTACAACAAAACTTTGTTTTCAGCACAAACCCGTTCAAGATGAGACAAACAAACAGTGTACAGGGTTACAGAACAGGAACGCTGATGGGTCGCCACGAGGTGCCCCCCGTAAAAGATGAGGAAAAGGGTAAAACGCTGGGGAAGGATGAGTAAAAAAATACAATATAGACTGGGCAAAAACCTCCATAGCAAAGCACATATACATATTACAAACTTACATCTTGAGATATCTAGCAACAGAGGGGAGGGAGTGCGGGGTCATGATGGTCGGCTGCAGCTCTCATCAGAAACATCAGAAAGAATGCGAAAAAATTAGAAAACTGAAAGGCTTACAAGAAGCCTAAAACAAAAATCCGGACAGGAAATCTTCAAATCAGCCATATTAGATCATTGCAAAATAAATAACCACATCATGGACCGGGACAACGGCAAAATCATCGACACGGAAAGTAACAAATTCAAACGATGGATTAAGGAGGCGATCGAACTAAGGAAGCGGCCCAAAGAAACCATCAATCGGGATGAGGGAGCATACCCGGGACTCCCTCCTCCATTAACCATCAAGCGGCGGGGGGTGGAGCCAACCAGGTAGACTTGACAGGTCTGCCTGGTTGGCCACGCCTATAAGAACAGCTGATAGGCAACACGTCACAGTGGTCAGGTGACCCTTCTGAAGAAGACTGCAGACAGTCGAAACATGTCAGGTAAAAATTCCATCTAACATACCAAAAATATGGTCTGATTACAAGAAAATTTGAAAAAGTTTATTACAGGTTTGTAAATACACTATATTGCCAAAAGTATTTGGCCACCTGCCTTAACTCACATATGAACTTGAAGTGCCATCCCATTCCTAACCCATAGGGTTCAATATGACCATTTGCAGCTATTAAAGCTTCAACTCTTCTGGGAAGGCTGTCCACAAGGACGCCGAGTGTGTTTATAGGAATTGTCCACCATTCTTCCAAAAGCGCATTGATGTTGGTGGAGAAGGCCTGGCTCTTAGTCTCCGTTCTAATTCATCCCAAAGGTGTTCTGATCGGGCTCAGGTCAGGACTCTGTGCAGGCCAGTCAAGTTCATCCACACCAGACTCTGTCATCCATGTCTTTATGGACCTTGCTTTGTGCACTGGTGTCATGTTGGAAGAGCAAGGGACCCGCTCCAAAATGTTCCCACAAGGTTGGGAGCGTGGAATTGTCCAAAATGTTTTGGTATCCTGGAGCATTCAAAGTTCCTTTCACTGGAACTAGCTCCTGAAAAACAACCCCACACCATAATTCCTCCTCCACCAAATTTCAAATTCGGCCCAATGTAGTCCGAAATGTAGCGTTCTCCTGGCAACCTCCAAACCCAGACTGGTCCATCAGATTGCCAGATGGGAAAGCGTGATTCATCACTCCAGAGAAGGCGTCTCCACTGCTCTAGAGTCCAGTGGTGATGTCCTTTACACCACTGCTTCCCACGCTTTGCATTGGACTTGGTGATGTATGGCTTGGATGCAGCTGCTCGGCCATGGAAACCCATTCCATGAAGCTCTCTGCGTACTGTACGTGGGCTAATTGGAAGGTTACTGTAGCAACTGACTGTACAGAAAGTCTTTGCACTATCCGCTGACCCCTCTCTGTCAGTTTACGTGGCCTACCACTCGGTGGCTGAGTTGCTGTTGTTCCCAAACTCTTCACTTTTTCCTGTAATAAAGTTGACTTTGGAATATTTAGGAGCGAGGAAATTTCCCGACTGGATTTGTCGCACAGGTGGGCATCCTATGACAGTTCCACGCTGGAAATCAGTGAAAGCGGCCCATTCTTCCACAAATGTTTGTAGAAACAAAGTCATACCTGCCAACTACTCCGGTTTTCCCGTAATTAGTACGGTTTTCATCAACCTATTCCGGGTTACGGTTGCAGTGATAAAAAAAATACGGTTTTTCATTAATTTAAAAAAAAAAAAAGGGTGAAAACTACGCGAATTGCACCTTGTGCAGACAAGATTTTTCGATCGGACACGGAGGAATTAGCGATGTAAAAGACCACGTCGGGACAAAAAAACACAAGTCTAATGCCCTTGCTAGCGATACAAGTGGAAAACTTTCAACATTTTTCGTCGCCCAAACAGATTCTTTGGATGTGATAAATGCCGAAGTTTTATTTACGGAGGCAATAATTGAGCATGGACTTCCAATCGCACTGGCTGATCACATGGGACAGTTAAATGTTTGTAATGCAACCTTTAAAAATCATTACGCGGTGATCGCGGTCCCAAAAATAAACTTTTCTTGCATGATAATGTCCAGAAAAACTCGCTTTATATTACTATAGAGTCCTTTTAACGAATGAGTTTGATGGTTTATCACAAATAAATGAAAGAAGTCCTTTGTTCTCCTGCACCATGCATGCACTTTGGCCTTGCTTCGTGTTTGGTGCGCAATCCTGTCGGCTGTATTTCACAGCACGTCTTTGACAACTTGAAGTGGCATAAAACATTTAAAACAAAGGGGTTATAGGAACAATCGCTTTCAGTGTTTTATGCCACTTCGAGTTGTCAAAGACGGTATGCTGGTGCCCGACTGCCACAAGTGGAACAAACATTTGAAACAAAGGGGTTATAGGAACAATCACTTTCAGTGTTTTATGCCACTTCAAGTAAACTTATCATAAAGTTACCATATCATTTTTGCAGTATGATCAATCTGATAGAATAAATTTGGATTTTAGCCACAAAAAGGTAATGACACCAATGTTATCTATTGGAATTGTTTAGTACTGTTATACTGTTAAAAGTGTTTATACTATTTATGCTTTCAAGTCCAAGTTGAAGAAATCTTGTTAAATGTTGACAGCATAACTACCAAAATACAGAAATTATGTCCTTAATATTTTTGCAGTGCTATTTCTGTTGAAAAGTTCAAATGATTACCGTATTTTCCGCACTATAAGGCGCACCGGATTATTAGCCGCACCTTCAATGAATGGCATATTTCAAAACTTTGTCCACCTATAAGCCGCCCCGGACTATAAGCCGCGCCTACGCTGCGCTAAAGGGAATGTCAAAAAAACAGTCAGATAGGTCAGTCAAACTTTAATAATATATTAAAAACCAGCGTTCTAACAACTCTGTCCCAAAATGTACGCAAATGTGCAATCACAAACATAGTAAAATTCAAAATAGTGCAGAGCAATAGCAACATAATGTTGCTCGAACGTTAATGTCACAACACACAAAATAAACATAACATAGTTATTCTTCATTCGTAAATCCTTCGAATTCTTCGTCTTCGGTGTCCGAATTGAAAAGTTGGGCAAATGTGGGATCCAAAATGGCCGGTTCCGTCTCGTCGAAGTCATCGGAGTCAGTGTCACTGTTGTCCAGCAGTTCTGTGAATCCTGCCTTCCGGAAAGCTCGGACCACAGTTGTGACCGAAATATCCGCCCAGGCATTTACGATCCACTGGCAAATGTTGGCGTATGTCGTCCGGCGCTGTCTCCCTGTCTTAGTGAAGGTGTGTTCGCCTTCGGTCATCCATTGTTCCCACGCCGTTCGCAGTCGTGCTTTAAATGCCTTGTTGACACCAATATCCAGCGGTTGGAGTTCTTTGGTTAATCCACCCGGAATGACGGCGAGTGTTGTATTTGTGTGCTTCACTTGTTTTTTGACACCATCTGTGATGTGGGGCGCGCATGGAGTCGTATATCAACATGGACGGAGCTGTGTGAAAAAAGCCACCCGGCCTCTTCGCGTAAACTTCCCTTAACCACTCGCTCATCTTTTCTTCATCCATCCCTTCGAGTTAGCTTTTATGATGACGCCGGCTGGAAAGGTCTCTTTTGGCAAGGTCTTCCTTTTGAATATCACCATGGGTGGAAGTTTCTGGCCATTAGCATGGCAAGCTAGAACCACAGTGAAGGATGACTTCTCAATCCCTGTGGTGCGAATATTCACCGTACGTGCTCCCGTTGTATCCACAGTGCGGTTCACAGGAATATCAGTTGCTGTGAAATAGTAATCCGTGTGAGGATGGAGAGATTGCGTCTTTTCATGAACCGGATCCTTGTCGCTTAGTAGGAGCCATTTTGTGGTCTTTACAGATGTAAACAGGAAATGAAACGTACGGTAATATCCGCGCGCTTTTTCTTCTTCTACGCGGGCGGGTGGTTGCTTACAGTAGAAGAAGAAGCGCTTCCTGTTCTATGGGGGCGGGTGCTTACCTTGGCGGTTGCTTGCGTAGAAGAAGAAGCGCTTCCTGTTCTACCGGGAAAAAAGATGGCGGCTGTTTACCGTAGTTACGAGACCGAAACTTTATGAAAATGAATCTTAATATTTATCCATATATAAAGCGCACCGGGTTAAAAGCCGCACTGTCAGCTTTTGAGTAAATTTGTGGTTTTTAGGTGCGGCTAATGGTGCGGAAAATACGGTACATTAGAGATGTGATGTGCCACTTTTCAAGTGTCTGATGGCTTCAATTCATTTTCATGAATTTTTCATATTTTGAATTCTTTTGAAAGGCTTACAAAAAAACTACATTTGAATTGTAATTCCATGCTATTGACAGGACTATTCATTTTAATGAAGTTAGCTTACCATGTTTACAGTATGATAATTGTGATAGAAATGTGAATTTTAGGCACAGAATATTTTTTTACAATTGAACAAGGCAGTAGATTATACAAGCTTGGACAGAAAGTTAATAATGACACCAATTTTTTTTTTTAATGGAATTGTTTAGTACTGTTTTACCATTTGTTTACTGTAAAAAGTGTTTATACTTTCAATGAACAAATTGAAGTCTTGTGAAAGGTTGACAGGATAACTGGCATTAACTGTCAAAATAATTTCAAACTATTGAAGTTAGCTTACAGAATCAACATGTCAATCAACCCATATGATTTTTGCTGTAACATTTTTGTTTTGAAAAGTCACTGTGACTGATAGAAAAGTGATGGTTTTAGCAACATTTTAACCTGTCTGAATGCTAATAATCATTTTGCGTCGGGGGGGGCGAAGCCCTGAACCCCCCACCAGGACTTTGTCCTGGACCTGGACCCTGGCTACTAGGTTTTTCTGATTTCAAAAGTTGGCAGGTATGCAGCTTCACTCATTGTAAAGGAAGATAATGTGCTTCGTACACCTGCAGGACCGCAAGCAAGGTCGCAGAGAAAATGCGGGCTGGAATTTGAGTGATGTGGGCATTTTCTATATGAACAAGTGGAATCGATTGGATACCGACGCACGAAAGGGGCTCTCTACCTTACACTACGAAGTGAGGGGAAACTGAGTGAATAATAACAGGTTGTCCTGGACCTACCGGGGCCTGCGGCCCCTGGACCCTGGCTACTAGGTTTTTCTGATTTCAAAAGTTGGCAGGTATGCAAAGTGCTTGATTTGATACACCGGGCCAAGTGATTTAGGACACCTGATTCTCATCATTTGGATGGGTGGCAATATAGTGTAAGTCTTCATAGCGCTTACTGATATAGAAATGCTTAAATGTGGCTTCTTGTCTCTCATTTCAGGTTGATGTCAGACATCATCTCCTCCTCAGCCCGTTCTAGGGCTGCTCTATTATGACAGCCTGCGGACTTCACATATTCAAGTGCACAATCCAGTTAGGATCCATGGAGGCACTAAAAGGGCATCAAGGGTCTGGCCCCCGATCAGAACAATGTCAGGTAAGACCGTCGGTGGTCACTTCCCAGCATGCCGAGGGCCTCCAGGAGGATGTTTTGTGCTCATTGGTTAGAAGACGAACTGCGACAGGAAGTCAACTCCAAAATTTGTTTTGGCGAGGAGTCGTGTGCTCAAACTAAGGCAAAGAGGCCACACCAGCGTTTGAAGAACACAATGAGTGCTACACTAATTCATGTCAGACAGTCATTTTGAAATATTATGTGTCAAATGTATTCCAGTTGTACTTCAGAACCTCAAAGCTCTTGTCATCTTTCAAAAAAAATGAGTATTCTGAATGGCATTATATATTTGTTTGATGCACCTTTGGCTCGTCAGAGGCTCCGCCCACTTTGGTCATTGTGGGCGGAGCTTCTTGTTTAGTTCTCGTGAGAATTTAGCAAGATTTCGTAGGAACAAATGAGGAATTTTGTCCAAATAATGTGCTGTAAAACACTAAAAAAAAAGAAGAGGAAAATACAATATAGGTGTCAGGTTCAAACACGGAACTATCTATTAGACAAGACAGGAAGCAAACAACAACAAATTTAGCTCATGAGGAGAAACGTCTGGGGCTGCGCACTCAGCTACAGCCTCCCACCACGCTCTGAAGGCAGTCCCAACCCGATTACATGACATTACATTACGCAGCTGCTTCTAAGGGGAGGGGGGGTTCATAAACCGTTCAAAGAAAAGATGCCTAGAGCGGTGTCGGGTTTTCTCCCGCTCTGCTTTGTCGACCTCGGGTAACAGTTGCATATTACTTGCACACACAAAGTCTCCAAGGCAGAAGCGTATTAAATGCTAAATGGGTTATAGCGCTTTTCTACCTTGAAGGTGCTCAAAGCGCTTTGACACTATTTCCACATTCACCCATACATTCACACACTGATGGCGTTAGCTGCCATGCAAGGCCCTAACCACAATCAGGAGCAAGGGTGAAGTGTCTTGCCCACACTAAAAAAAAAAAGAGGAAAATACAATATAGGTGTCAGGTTCAAACACCGATGACAGGAAGCAAAGGAATCAAACAGAGACAGGATTCAATTTAGCTCATGAGGAGAAACGTCTGGGGCTGCGCACTCAGCTACAGCCTCCCGCCACGCTCTGAAGGCAGTCCCAACCCGATTACATGACATTACGCAGCTGCTCCTAAGGGGAGGGTGGTTCATAAACCGTTCAAAGAAAAGATGCTTAGAGCGGTGTCGGGTTTTCTCCCGCTCTGCATTGTAGACCTCGGGTTACAGTCGCATATTACTCGCACATACAAAGTCTCCAAGGCAGAAGCGTATTAAATGCTAAATGGGTTATAGCGCTTTTCTACCTTCAAGGTGCTCAAAGCGCTTTGACACTATTTCCACATTCACACACTGATGGCGTTAGCTGCCATGCAAGGCCCTAACCACAATCAGGAGCAAGGGTGAAGTGTCTTGCCCACACTAAAAAAAAAAAGAGGAAAATACAATATAGGTGTCAGGTTCAAACACCGATGACAGGAAGCAAAGGAATCAAACAGAGACCGGATTCAATTTAGCTCATGAGGAGAAACGTCTGGGGCTGCGCACTCAGCTACAGCCTCCCGCCACGCTCTGAAGGCAGTCCCAACCCGATTACATGACATTACGCAGCTGCTCCTAAGGGGAGGGGGGTTCATAAACCGTTCAAAGAAAAGATGCCTAGAGCGGTGTCGGGTTTTCTCCCGCTCTGCTTTGTCGACCTCGGGTTACAGTTGCATATTACTCGCAGATACAAAGTCTCCAAGGCAGAAGCGTATTAAATGCTAAATGGGTTATAGCGCTTTTCTACCTTCAAGCGCTTTGACACTATTTCCACATTCACTCATTCACACACACATTCAAACACTGGCCCTAACCACAATCAGGAGCAAGGGTGAAGTGTCTTGCCCAAGGACACGACGGACGTGACGAGGTTGGTAGCAGGTGGGGATCGAACTAGGAACGCTCAGGTTGCTGGCATGGCCACTCACCCAACCCGCGCCACACCGTCCCGTTAGAAAGTATCCAGTAACAAACGTGTCCGCATCATTCGACTTACTGCGTCTATATAGTGCATGTGACATAGCCACATGCACTCCTGTAAGTGTTAGGATGTGTTATGTAGTTCTAGTATCTCAAATACAAGATGAGCATTTACATTAACCAATACTTGACTCTTCAGATATGTCTTGGCTTCGTACTTTATGGGACAGACTTGTGTTCTATGAATAGAGTAGACTAGGAAAGGATAGAATAGAACACTTTATTGTCATCAAACATGAGAGCATAACAAAAATACAGATACAGTGGTGGTCAAAAGTGTACATTAGAGATGCGCGGTTTGCGGACACAACCGCGGAGTCCGCGGATTATCCGCGGATCGGGCGGATGAAATTTAAAAAAATTAGATTTTATCCGCGGGTCGGGTCGGGCGGTTGAAATTAAAAAAAATTAGATTTTAAATAGATTCAGGCGGGTGGCAGTTAAACCAATTGGGAAATATATATACATAGTTAAATGTTGTTACCCACATACGAAAAACGAGCAGGCACCTGCAGCATATGCCACAACAGAAGAAGAAAAAAAAAAGGGATGGACACTTTTACGGAGCGGAGAAGGCCCCCGACGCCTCGCCGGGGTCCGGGACAGAGGCCCCTTCCCCCGAGAGGGCCCCACCGGGAGCCGTAGCTGAGGCGATCCGCGAGAAGGGCCCGACGCACGTCCAGGGTCACCACCGCGCCCACCGCACCGACACCCCGCCTCGTCCGCCTTCGCCGCGGCCGGCGTCACGCGCAGCAGGTAAGCAGCTTACCTGCCCGCCACCCCCGTGGCCGGGGGCTCGTAACAGGGGTCACTCCGCGCGCCCCGCCCGCGCAGCTTACCTGCCCGCCACCCCCGTTGCCGGGGGCTCGTAACAAGGGTCACTCCGCGCGCTTTGCCCGCGCAGCTTACCTGCCCGCCACCCCCGTGGCCGGGGGCTCGTAACAGGGGTCACTCCGCGCGCTCCGCCCGCGCAGCTTACCTGCCCGCCACCCCCGTTGCCGGGGGTTCGTAACAGGGGTCACTCCGCGCGCTCCGCCCGCTCAGCTTACCTGCCCGCCACCCCCGTGGCCGGGGGCTCGTAACAGGGGTCACTCCGCGCGCTCCGCCCGCGCAGCTTACCTGCCCGCCACCCCCGTTGCCGGGGGATCGTAACAGGGGTCACTCCGCGCGCTCCGCCCGTGCAGCTTACCTGCCCGCCACCACCCGTTGCCGGGGGCTCGTAACAGGGGTCACTCCGCGCGCTCCGCCCGCGCAGCTTACCTGCCCGCCACCCCCGTTGCCGGGGGCTCGTAACAGGGGTCACTCCGCGCGCTCCGCCCGCGCAGCTTACCTGCCCGCCACCCCCGTGGCCGGGGGCTCGTAACAGGGGTCACTCCGCGCGCTCCGCCCGCGCAGCTTACCTGCCCGCCACCCCCGTTGCCGGGGGCACGTAACAGGGGTCACTCCCCGCGCAGTGCGCTCACGAAAGGGGTGGGACAAGCAGAACTGGCGCTGCGGGATGAACCGAACGCCGGGTTAAGGCGCCCGATGCCGACGCTCATCAGACCCCAGAAAAGGTGTTGGTTGATATAGACAGCAGGACGGTGGCCATGGAAGTCGGAACCCGCTAAGGAGTGTGTAACAACCCACCTGCCGAATCAACTAACCCTGAAAATGGATGGCGCTGGAGCGTCGGGCCCATACCCGGCCGTCGCCGGCAGCGAGAGCCGCGAGGGCTAGGCCGTGACGAGTAGGATGGCCGCCGCGGTGCACGCTGAAGCCTCGGGCGCGAGCCCGGGTGCGAGGGACATCGCACCTCCACGCGCTTGGAGGTGCGCTCAGCGCGGCTCCCAGATGATTGCGCACTGGTGTGCGTCTGGGCCGTGACAGCGTGGCACGCATTGAATGTCTCTGCTACATTGGATCAGTCTCCTTTCTTTAACAGGCAAAAGCTTTGTAACCTCACTAATGCCTTGCATCGTCTATATTAGATATATAACAACGGGCGGGTGCGGGCGAATGCGGTTCTGATTAAATGTTAGATCGGGTGGATGGCGGATGGTTGACGACTTTCTGATGCGGTTGCGGATGAAATAATTGCCTATCCGCGCATCTCTAGTGTACATACACTTGTAAAGAACATCATGTCATGGCTGTCTTGACTTTACAATCATTTCTACAACTCTTATTTTTTTGTGATAGAGTGATTGGAGCACATACTTGTTTACCATGAATCGATTTACGTGGACCCCGACTTAAACAAGTTGAAAAACTTATTGGGGTGTTACCATTTAGTGGTCAATTGTACGGAATATGTACTGAACTGTGCAATCTACTAATAAAAGTTTCAATCAATCAATGTTGGTCACAAAAAAACATTCATGAAGTTTACTTCTTTTATGAATTTATTATGGGTCTACTGAAAATGTGAGGGTCAAAAGTATACATACAGCAATGTTAATATTTGCTTACATGTCCCTTGGCAAGTTTACCTACAAGCTTTTGGTAGCCATCCACAAGCTTCTGCTTGAATTTTTGACCACTCCTCTTGACAAAATTGGTGCAGTTCAGCTAAATGTGTTGCTTTTCTGACATGGACTTGTTTCTTCAGCATTGTCCACACCTTTAAGTCAGGACTTTGCGAAGGCCATACTAAAACCTTAATTCTAGCCTGATTTAGCCATTCCTTTACTACTTTTGATGTGTGTTTGGGGTCATTGTCCTGTTGGAACACCCAACTGCGCCCAAGACCCAACCTCCGGGCTGATGATTTTAGCTTGTCCTGAACAATTTGGAGGTAATCCTCCTTTTTCCATTGTCCCATTTACTCTCTGTAAAGCAGCAGTTCCATTGGCAGCAAAACAGGCCCAGAGCATAATACTACCACCACCATGCTTGACGGTAGGAGTGGTGTTCCTGGGATCAAAGGCCTCACCTTTTCTCCTCCAAACATATTGCTGGGTATTGTGGCCAAACAGCTCCATTTTTGTTTCATCTGACATTTTCAGTAGACCATACTTGCCAACCTTGAGACCTCCGATTTCGGGAGGTGGGGGCTGGGGGGTGTGGGCGGGGGCGTGGTCGGGGGTGGGTCGGGGGTCGTGGTCGGGGGCGTGGTTAAGATATATATATATATATATAAGAAATACTTGACTTTCAATGAATTCTAGCTATGTATATATATATATATATATATATACCGTATTTTCCGCACTATTAGCCGCACCTAAAAACCACAAATTTACTCAAAAGCTGACAGTGCGGCTTATAACCCGGTGCGCTTTATATATGGATTAATATTACGATTCATTTTCATAAAGTTTCGGTCTCGCAACTACGGTAAACAGCCGCCATCTTTTTTCCCCGTAGAAGAGGAAGTGCTTCTTCTTCTACGCAAGCAACCGCCAAGGTAAGCACCCGCCCCCATAGAACAGGAAGCGCTTCTTCTTCTACTGTAAGCAACCACCCGCCCGCGTAGAAGAAGCAAAAGCGCGCGGATATTGCGTTTCATTTCCTTTGTGTGTTTACATCTGTAAAGACCACAAAATGGCTCCTACTAAGCGACAGGGATCCGGTTCATGAAAAGACGCAATCTCTCCATCCGCACACGGACTACTATTTCACAGCAACTGCCTAAAGACTTTCAAGAAAAGCTGGCTACTTTCCGTGCATATTGTAAAAACAAGATAGCTGAAAAAAAGATCCGGCCAGAGAACATTATCAACATGGACGAGGTTCCACTGACTTTTGATATTCCTGTGAACCGCACTGTGGATACAACGGGAGCACGTACGGTGAATATTCGCACCACAGGGAATGAGAAGTCATCCTTCACTGTGGTTCTAGCTTGCCATGCTAATGGCCAGAAACTTCCACCCATGGTGATATTCAAAAGGAAGACCTTGCCAAAAGAGACCTTTCCAGCCGGCGTCATCATAAAAGCTAACTCGAAGGGATGGATGGATGAAGAAAAGATGAGCGAGTGGTTAAGGGAAGTTTACGCGAAGAGGCCGGGTGGCTTTTTTCACGCAGCTCCGTCCATGTTGATATACGACTCCATGCGCGCCCACATCACGCTGGTTTTTAATATATTATTAAAGTTTGACTGACCTATCTGACTGTTTTTTTGACATTCCTTTAGCGCAGTTAGATGCGGCTTATAACACGGGGCGGCTTATAGGTGGACAAAGTTTTGAAATATGCCGTTCATTGAAGGCGCGGCTTATAACCCAGGGCGCCTTATGGTGCGGAAAATACGGTGTATATATATATATATATATATATATATATATATATATAAAATAAATACTTGAATTTCAGTGTTCATTTACAAACTACAACTCACAAACACTTTAGAGTTAGGCTCCACCATCAGAATGTGTACTTAAACTTATAAAGATCACATGGATATTATTCAGTGAGTTGATTCACCAAAACTAACCTGTTATACAGGAGGAAAAAGCACACAGGACGTTTCAATTGTTCACAGACTGGTCGCGCTCATCAGAATGACAAGACACTTCCGGTCTGCAGGTGATAGATAGCATTCAATTGGGAAGAAACGCCCTACTGCCCCCTACTGACCAATGTGAATACTGATAAATGTGTAATGACAGCTCCAAAAAACGAATTCAAACCACAAAATAAAAATAAATAAATCAACACAAAAATGTGACACATTATGGGTGGGTCACATATGCATGTACAGTAGATGGCAGTATTGTCTTGTTTAAAAGTGTCACGACATTGCTGTTTACGGCAGACCAACTGCTTTACGGTAGACGCTGTTGTCGTGTGTTGTCAACACGTCACTCAGCTCCGCCTGAATTTCGGGAGTTTTTCGGGACAAAATTTGGTTTTCGGGAGAGGCGCTGAATTTCGGGAGTCTCCCGGAAAATCCGGGAGGGTTGGCAAGTATGCAGTAGAGCCATAATAAATTCATAAAAGAACCAAACGTCATGAATGTTTTTGTGCTCTAATCACTCTAACAGTTGTAGAAATGATTGTAAAGTCAAGACAGCCATGACATTACGTTCTTTACAAGTATATGTACACTTTTGACCACGACGGGTCAAATGTAGTGATTTTTTTTCATCCAGCAGATGGCAGCTGACTTGATTATGAAACTCTAACACAGCTAGTGAGTGTGCCATGCACTCACCAAAGTCGTCACTGACTCGTGACCAGAGGTGGGTAGTAACGCGCTACATTTACTCCGTTACATCTACTTGAGTAACTTTTGGGATAAATTGTACTTCTAAGAGTAGTTTTAATGCAACATACTTTTACTTTTACTTGAGTATATTTATAGAGAAGAAACGCTACTTTTACTCCGCTACTTTTATCTACATTCAGCTCGCTACTCGCTACTAATTTTTATCCATCTGTTAATGCACGCTTTGTTTGTTTTGGTCTGTCAGACAGACCTTCAAAGTGCCTGTCTTACTGGTGACGTTCACTCCGTTCCACCAATCAGATGCAGTCACTGGTGACGTTGGACCAATCAAACAGAGCCAGGTGGTCACATGACCTGACTTAAACAAGTTGAAAAACGTATTCGGGTGTTACCATTTAGTGGTCAACTGTACGGAATATGTACTGTACTGTGCAATCTACTAATAAAAGTTCCAATCAATCAATCAAAAGTGTGAAGGAAAAAAGAGCCTTTTTTATTTCAACCGTACATCCCGTCAAAAGCCTAAAGACTGACTGCACAGTTCCTGTCTTCACAATAAAAGTGCCGCTCCATCGCGCCTGCGCTTTCAAAATAAGAGTCTCCGAAAGCCAGCGCAAACAAGCTAGCAAGCTACGGAGTTTGACGCCAATGTATTTCTTGTAAAGTGTATAAAAACGAATATGGAAGCTGGACAAATAAGAAGCCAAAAACCAACCACTTTCATGTGGTATTAGACAGAAAGGAGGAACTTTTTCCCTCCTCCATTTGAAAACGTGGACGTTATCATCACTACTGTCTGATTACAATCAATGCAAGTCATCAGAATCAGGTAATACACCAACTTATATTCTTGTCTTCATGAAAGAAAGGAATCTATATGTGTTAAACATGCATGTATATTCATTAAAACACCTTTAACATGTAAACAAAAACGGCAAAATAAATAAATATAAATTATATACTGTATATATCAATGTATGTATACATATATATATATATATATATATGTGTGTGTGTATGTTACTCATCAGTTACTCAGTACTTGAGTAGTTTTTTCACAACATACTTTTTACTTTTACTCAAGTAAATATTTGGGTGACTACTCCTTACTTTTACTTGAGTAATAAATCTCTAAAGTAACAGTACTCTTACTTGAGTACAATTTCTGGCTACTCTACCCACCTCTGCTCGTGACTAAGTAATCCGTCATCTTAGCTTTTCCTCTGCACCTCACAACAGTTCTAGAAGCGGCCTTTAAAGCGCTCCTCCTCGCCAGGAGCGGTTTTAGCGACAAGTCTGGTGGGTCGATGGCCCAGGCTGGCGTTCCGAGGGGGGGGGAGGAAACGTCCTCGTTCATGTGGTCAGGACGGTTGTGGGACGGGCGCTCTCTACTTAGAAAGTGGACCAAAAAAAAACGGGGTTAGTTCTCAGTAGTGATGGGTTGATGAGGCGTCATGAAGCGTTTCGACACATTGCAAAACTGTATTGATACTGTGTCGATACTGTGTCACTAAATACTGACATCTGCTGGACATTAAAAATCCCTACAGGCAACCTATGGACCGACTCAACTGACACTGATTTGATGCCCTAGTACAGGGGTCACCAACCTTTTTGAAACCAAAAACTACTTCTTGGGTACTGATTAATGCGAAGGGCTACCAGTTTGATACACACTTAAATAAATAAATATATTGTCATTTGTAAGTTACACGTAAGTGTGATTTAAACAAAAATAGCTAAATAAATAAATTTATATATATAAAAAAATGGGTATTTCTGTCTGTCATTCCGTCGTACATTTTTTTTTTCCTTTTACGGAAGGTTTTTTTGTAGAGAATAAATGCTGAAAAAAAAACCACTTAATTGAACGGTTTAAAAGAGGAGAAAACACGAAAAAAATGTAAATAAAATTTTCAATTTCGACTCTTTAAAATTCAAAATTCAACCGACAAAAAGAAGAGAAAAACTAGCTAATTTGAATCTTTTTGAAAAAATTAAAAAAAGAATTTATGGAACATCATTAGTCATTTTTACTGATTAAGATACATTTTAGAATTTTGATGACATGTTTTAAATTGGTTAAAATCCAATCTGCACTTTGTTACAATATATAACAAATTGGACCAAGCTATATTTCTAACAAAGACAAATCAGTATTTCCTCTAGATTTTCCAGAACAAAATTTTTAAAAGAAATTCAAAATACTTTGAAATAAGATTTAAATTTGATTCTACAGATTTTCTAGATTTGCCAGAATAATTTTTTTGGAATTTTAATCATAGTAAGTTTGAAGAAATATTTCACAAATATTCTTCGTGGAAAAAAACAGAAGCTAAAATATTTATTATTCTTTACAATAAAAAAAAAAAAAAAATACATTGACTTAAATTGTCAGGAAAGAAGAGGAAGAAATTTAAAAGGTAAAAAGGTATATTTGTTTAAAAATCCTAAAATCATTTTTAAGGTTGTATTTTTTCTCTAAAATTGTATTTCTAAAAGTAATAAGAAGCAAAGTAAAAAATAAATGCATTTATTTAAACAAGTGAAGACCCATCCATCCATCCATTTTCTACCGCTTATTCCAAGTGAAGACCAAGTCTTTAAAATATTTTCTTGGATTTTCAAATTCTATTTGAGTTTTGTCTCTTTTAGAATTTAAAAATGTCGAGCAAAGCGAGACCAGCTTGCTAGTAAATAAATAAAATTTTAAAAAATAGCGGCAGCTCACTGGTAAGTGCTGCTCTTTTGAGCTATTTTTAGAACAGGTGTGAACTGGTCCTTACGGGCTACCTGGTGACCGCGGGCACCGCGTTGGTGACCCCTGCCCTAGTATATACAATAATATAAACCAAGTCATTGTATTTCATTTAGGATTATTTCATATCTTCATTTCAATAAAAAATATCTTTTTATCTTTTTTAGATACAGTCAATAAATAATGTGAACATGTATCATAACATGGAAATCTAAGAGAACGTGTTGTGGATGATTGTGGACTGGGAATTGTTTTAATTTTATTTTTTTTACACATTTTTATTAAAAAAAAAAAAAAAAAAAATGTTTTTCCGACGTATTACATTTTAGACGATTTCTCTTTTTAGTTATTATTTCTCCGGCTGTAGAAAAGAGCCGCTCACAGGGCACAGAGGAGGCGTCAGTGCGACACAGTTGGCGTATCGGTCACGTGACCAAAACAGCTCATGATCGGTCACGTGACTTTCTAAAAGCGGTAAGCGCACCGACACAGGGTTTCGTTCGCTCTATGAGCTCGACGCATGCGCCGATGCATCGGTGTTGCCGGACCCATCACTAGTTCTCAGCCACTCAGCCCGGAGTTCTAACCATTTTTTTTAAAATGGGTAAACAGTTCAACATCCCTGGTAAATGAGAAACGGTGGAAAAGGCAGCGAGCCAGGTGAGAACTGTTCCACGGCAGCTGGGTCAGGTCCAGCCAGTTCTTTTGTGTAAGCAGCCTTCTTTGTGGCCGTGTGGCCTGACAAGATAGTCGGTTGCTATGGTTACCTGACAAGTCAATCTGTAACTCACTCGGAACTGCCTTTGTAAAAACGACGACGTCCGGGGGGGGGGCGGTTTGTGCTCACGAAAAAAGCCCCCGAATACCTCAAATTTAATGCATTCGGGTTTCTTTCATACTTCATCTTCTGTGCGTGTCCTCCGTGGAGGACGTTTTTCTCCAAAGCTGTGCGGTCCATAGAGAAGACGACCTCCTGTGCATAGAAGACTTGTGTTATATATCACACCTACTTTATGGAAATAAACACATGTATGTTGTTTTGTACAGTAGATGAACTCCATAGTTTATTGTCATTGGGATGGAATTCATGGAAAATGCATCAAATATTGAACGTTTATGAGGAAATATTGTATCATAAATTGTGTGGGTTATAATCTCCATGTATGTTCCCAGCATTGTGTATTTTTTGTTGCCTTCCCCAGTTATATGAAGCTCTTTTTTTTTGGTTTAAATACTCCAATCGGCTCACAATACTCATCTGTTGCAATGTCCAATGCAAAAAAAGGCACTTTGTAGAAGCACGCGTTGGTTTTTTATATTTACATTTTCAACACATTTGACTCCATTTTTGATTGGCTTTTGGAATATTTAATGTTGGACTGACCGGTTGAAATTAATATGGTGTATTCTAATAACATTCACAATAATAAAGTAAGGACAATTATCGTTTTTTTGGAATAAAATGACAATTTTCTTTGGGCAAAGTGCAGTATTAGAAGATGTCCATCATTTCCTGTGAGCCTTTTTCCTGTGCAGTTTGTGATGCCAGAAGGTGCCTGATGTTTTTTTTGTTGTTTATTTTAAAGCACAGGCATCCATCCTCAGATGTACATAATCTGTGTTTTTGTTGTTTTTTTAAGCTTCATGTGTTTGTCAGATATCACATAAGCTGCTCTTCCCCTCTTATCTTTGTAATGTTTCTGTAAAATAATAAATACTATTTTATTATCACACCAGCACATGCTTTCCGGGTGCCTCTTTTTTCATCTCGCACACATTTAGGGTCTTATTTATTGAGATGTAAGGATCTGAGTACACCTAAAATGTGTATAAAACAAAAGTAAATTGTAATAATTAACTAAATGTGCAAAATAGTCTTCATATTCAGTTCTAAACCATGAAAATAATACTTTACAAATGCCAAAAACATCTTATTTTGAAACCCCTAGTTTTAAAAATGATTAGTTTCCCTTTGGTTCTTTGGCGCCATCTGGTGGACAAATGTCGATATGGCTGTTTTATCCCATTTAGGCATCATAAAAGTAAAATATTAGAACTATCCATCCATCCATTTTCTACCGCTTATTCCCTTTGGGGTAGGATGTGAAAATGTCAAATAATAAATACTATTTTATTATCACATAAGTGCACACTTTCTGGGTGCCTCTTTTTTCATCTCACACACATTTAGGGTGTTATTTATTGAGATGTAAGGATGTGAGTACACCTTAGATGTGTATAAAACAAAAGTAAATTGAAATAATTACCTAAATGTGCAAATTAGTCTTCATATTCACTTTTAAACCATGACAATATTACTCTACAAATGGCAAAAACATCTTATTTTGAAACGCATATTATGAAAAATGATTAGTTTCTCTTTGGTTCTTTGGCGCCATCTGGTGGACAAATGTCGATATGGCTGTTTTGTCCCATTTAGGCATCATAAAAGTAAAATATTAGAACTAGGGATGTGAAAATGTCAAATAATAAATACTATTTTACTATCACATAAGTGCACACTTTCTGGGTGACTCTTTTTTCATCTTACACACATTTAGGGTATTCTTTATTGAGATGTAAGGATGTGAGTACACCTAAAATGTGTATAAAACAAAAGTAAATTGTAATAATTATCTAAATGTGCAAAATAGTCTTCATATTCACTTCTAAACCATGACAATAATACTCTACAAATGGCAAAAACATCTTATTTTGAAACCCCTATTTTGAAAAATTATTAGTTTCCCTTTGGTTCTTTGGCGCCATCTAGTGGACAAATGTTGATATGGCTGTTTTATCCCATTTAGGCATCATACAAGTAAAATATCAGAACTAGGATGTGAAAATGTCAAATACTATTTTATTATCACATAAGTGCATACTTTCTGGGTGGCTCTTTTTTCATCTTACACACATTTTGGGTATTATTTATTGAGAAGTAAGAATCATTTTGAAATAAATTAATCTTAATCTTAATTTACACATATGAATACTCCTAAAATGTGTATAAAACAAAAGTAAATTGAAATAATTAACTAAATGTGCAAAATAGTCTTCATATTCACTTTTAAACCATAACAATAACACCCAACAAATGGCAAAAACATCTTATTTTGAAACGCATATTATGAAAAATTATTAGTTTTCTCTGGTGCCATCTGGTGGACAAATGTTGATATGGCTGTTTTGTCCCATTTAGGCATCATATAAAAGTAAATATTAGAACTAGGGATGTGAAAATGTCAAATAATAAATACTATTTTATTATCACACCAGCACACGCTTTCTGGGTGCCTCTTTTTTCATCTCACACACATTTAGGGTATTATTTATTGAGATGTAAGGATGTGAGTACACCTAAGATGTGTATAAAACTAAATTAAATTGAAATAAATAGCTAAATGTGCAAAATAGTCTACATAGTCACTTTTAAACCATGACAATAATACTCTACAAATGGCAAAAACATCTTATTTTGAAACGCATATTATGAAAAATTATTAGTTTCCCTTTGGTTCTTTGTCGCCATCTGGTGGAAAAATGTTGATATGGCTGTTTTATCCCATTTAGGCATCATAAAAGTAAAATATTAGAACTATCCATCCATCCATTTTCTACCGCTTATTCCCTTTGGGGTAGGATGTGAAAATGTCAAATAATAAATACTATTTTATTATCACACCAACACACGCTTTCTGGGTGCCTCTTTTTTCATCTCGCACACATTTAGGGTATTATTTATTGAGATGTAAGGATGTGAGTACACCTAAAATGTGTATAAAACAAAAGTAAATTGTAATAATTAACTAAATGTGCAAAATAGTCTTCATATTCACTTCTAAACCATGAAAATAATACTTTACAAATGGCAAAAACATCTTATTTTGAAACGCATATTATGAAAAATGATTAGTTTCTCTTTGGTTCTTTGGCGCCATCTGGTGGACAAATGTTGATATGGCTGTTTTGTCCCATTTAGGCATCATACAAGTAAAATATCAGAACTAGGGATGTGAAAATGTCAAATACTATTTTATTATCACATAAGTGCATACTTTCTGGGTGGCTCTTTTTTCATCTTACACACATTTTGGGTATTATTTATTGAGAAGTAAGAATCATTTTGAAATAAATTAATAATCTTAATTTACACATATGAATACTCCTAAAATGTGTATAAAACAAAAGTAAATTGAAATAATTAACTAAATGTGCAAAAATAGTCTTCATATTCACTTTTAAACCATAACAATAATACCCAACAAATGGCAAAAACATCTTATTTTGAAACGCATATTATGAAAAATGATGTTTTCTCTGGCGCCATCTGGTGGACAAATGTTGATATGGCTGTTTTGTCCCATTTAGGCATCATAAAAACAAAATATTAGAACTAGGATGTGAAAATGTCAAATAATAAATACTATTTTATTATCACAAAAGTGCACACTTTCTGGGTGACTCTTTTTTCATCTTACACACATTTAGGGTATTCTTTATTGAGATGTAAGAATTATTTTGAAATAAATTAATCTTAATCTTAATTTACACACGTATTACAAGTACATCTACGATGTGTATAAAACAAAAATAAATTGAAACAATTAACTAAATGTGCAAAATAGTCTTCATATTCACTTTTAAACCATGACTATGATATAAACATCTTATTTTGAAACCCCTATTATGAAAAATTATTAGTTTCCCTTTGGTTCTTTGGCGCCATCTGGTGGACAAATGTTGATATGGCTGTTTTGTCCCATTTAGGCATCATAAAAGTAAAATATTAGAACTAGGATGTGAAAATGTCAAATAATAAATACTATTTTACTATCACAAAAGTGCACACTTTCTGGGTGCCTTTTTTTTCTCATCTTACACACATTTTGGGTATTATTTATTAAGAAGTAAGAGTCATTTTGAAATAAATTAATATTAATTTACACATGTATTATGAATACACCTAAGATGTGTATAAAACAAAATTAAATTGAAATAATTAACTCAATGTGCAAAATAGTCTTCATATTCACTTTTAAACCATGACTATGATATAAACATCTTATTTTGAAACCCCTATTATGAAAAATTATTAGTTTCCCTTTGGTTCTTTGGCGCCATCTGGTGGACAAATGTTGATATGGCTGTTTTATCCCATTTAGGCATCATAAAAGTAAAATATTAGAACTATCCATCCATCTATTTTCTACCGCTTATTCCCTTTGGGGTAGGATGTGAAAATGTCAAATAATAAATACTATTTTATTATCACATAAGTGCACACTTTCTGGGTGCCTCTTTTTTCCATCTCACACATATTTAGGGTATTATTTATTGAGATGTAAGGATGTGAGTACACCTAAGATGTGTATAAAACAAAAGGAAATTGAAATAATTAACTAAATGTGCAAAATAGTCTTCATATTCACTTCTAAACCATGACAATAATACTTTACAAATGGCAAAAACATCTTATTTTGAAACCCCTATTTTGAAAAATTATTAGTTTCCCTTTGGTTCTTTGGCGCCATCTGGTGGACAAATGTCGATATGGCTGTTTTGTCCCATTTAGGCATCATACAAGTAAAATATTAGAACTAGGATGTGAAAATGTCAAATACTATTTTATTATCACATAAGTGCATACTTTCTGGGTGGCTCTTTTTTCATCTTACACACATTTTGGGTATTATTTATTGAGAAGTAAGAATCATTTTGAAATAAATTAATCTCAATCTTAATTTACACATATGAATACTCCTAAAATGTGTATAAAACAAAAGTAAATTGAAATAATTAACTAAATGTGCAAAAATAGTCTTCATATTCACTTTTAAACCATGACAATAATACCCAACAAATGGCAAAAACATCTTATTTTGAAACGCATATGAAAAATGATTGGTTTTCTCTGGCGCCATCTGGTGGACAAATGTTGATATGGCTGTTTTGTTCCATTTAGGCATCATAAAAGTAAAATATTAGAACTACGGATGTGAAAATGACAAATAATAAATACTATTTTATTATCACATAAGTGCACACTTTCTGGGTGCCTCTTTTTTCATCTTACACACATTTAGGGTGTTATTTATTGAGATGTAAGAATCATTTTGAAATAAATTAATCTTAATCTTAATTTACACATGTATTATGAATACACCTAAGATGTGTATAAAACAAAAGTAAATCGAAATAATTAATTAAATGTGCAAAATAGTCTTCATATTCACTTTTAAAGCATGACAATAATACTCTACAAATGGCAAAAACATCTTATTTTGAAACGCATATTATGAAAAATGATTAGTTTGTCTTTGGTTCTTTGGCACAACTTGGTGGACAAATGTCGATATGGCTGTTTTGTCCCATTTAGGCATTATAAAAGTTAAATATTAGAACTCGGGATGTGAAAATGTCAAATAATAAATACTATTTTATTATCACATAAGTGCACACTTTCTGGGTGACTCTTTTTTCATCTTACACACATTTAGGGTGTTATTTATTGAGATGTGAGAATCATTTTGAAATAAATTAATCTTAATTTACCCATGTATTATAAATACACTTAAAATGTGTATAAAACGAAAGTAAATTGAAATAATTACATGTGCAAAACAGTCTTCATAATCACTTTTAAACCATGACAATAATACTCTACAAATGGCAAAAACGTCTTATTTTGAAACGCATATTATGAAAATGATTAGTTTCCCTTTGGTTCTTTGGCGCCATCTGGTGGACAGATATTGATATCACAGTTTGTCCCATTTAGGCATCATATAAAAGTAAATATTAGAACTCGGGATGTGAAAATGTCACAGCAAAGTTGTGATTATCAGGGGATTGTTGAATGTGCTAAAAAAGTACTGAAACGTTTCAACAGAGTTTATTTAGAAAATAAAGCAGACAGTATAAAAAATATAACATAATTTAACATTGGTTTTGAGTGCTAAAATATGTTTATAATCTTCCTTTTTAATTCGTGAACGTTTTAGTGTTTTTTTTAACGATAAAGGCAAAATGGGGAATGTTTGTAATGAAATAATAATTTGATTCTATTTACACTTAAATGTTGAACTTTTTTTTTTTTTTTTTTTTTTTTTTTAAACAACGTACAACGTTTTTAATCTTCCTACAAAAGTCTCAAAAGTACACTTTTGGAATAAAAGAATTGAAAGTGAAAGTGGGGATTGTTTGTTCGAGTGCAAAATGACAACAGTTAATATGTAAACCAGTCTTATTTTGTTAGTTCGGTCAGACAGGAAGTAACGCGGTTATTTTACTGTGAAGGCCGGGAAATGTGCACTTGACACTGCTCCATTATTAAAATGTAAACAATCATATAATCCATGTCGTGCCTTGTGAAATGATCGTGCTAAAATTGAAAAAAAAAATAGCAATTTAATCTTTTAATTTATCCAGAACTAGCGACATGTCTTGGATTCGCGTTAGCATTTTAGTTAGCTTGCGTTTTAGCATTCTAATCTAGATGCTTCTCCGGGAAATAAGAACCTGCTGGGATTTGAGCAATATCCATATTTTATTTCATGATTAAAAACAAACCCATCACCTTCATCATAGTACTTTTATATACGGAGTACTACGAGCAGTTTGGTAGAATGTTCTGGACCAGTGTTGCCAAAAAGAGTATGTTTCTCAGTTGTAATACACTTTTCCACCACCGGTGGCAGTAATGACAATTGTAAGGAAAGGATAGTAGTTCTTTTAGAGTTGGGACACATATTCCAGCCAAAAAAAATCTTTTAATCATCTTTATTGCTGAAAGGTAGATGTAAATGTGTGTGTAGTATACATACCGCACTTAACAATGCATGAACTTCAACAAGTTTCTAAGCTTCAGAGCCATAAATTGCGATTATGTGGTCTCTGTCGCCATCTAGAGGCCAAACTCCGCCATCGCAGTTGCAATGACGTTAAAAATAACCTACGCGTGAATGGAAACGCCGTCAACAAGACTAATTATCTCTCAATTGACCCAAAAACATCTGAACTTAGCATTCGATGCACCAAACATGTGCAGAAGTAGCTAACAGTATGTGACAAAACTTACATTTAGTCGTCACCATTGATCGAAACCGGCTATTCTGACAAAGACGTGCTTTAAAGGGGAAATGACGTCACAGATTGACCTATCAACTTAAAGGCACAGGAACATTACAGAACTGTTTAATGTCACACAATAGGCTTTCGTACAACAATAACAAACAAACAGAAGAAGTCTGGAGCGACGGTCATTGAGAAGTTTCGTAAGCGCAAAAAATATGACTAAAGTAGTGAAGCTGTATTTTAATTTGCATTTTAATTTTATTGACTATTCGGATAAGAAACATGAATTTATTCATTTTAGCACAACATAATTGTGTGTACATTTATTTGTGTCCCTTTTTATAAAGTACTGTATGATTAGTACTTATTTTATTATTACTATATTATTTTAGTACTTATTTTTTTCAGCCTGACCTCAACCTAACACATGGTTTTATATCGTTTGACAAGGGCATAAACTGTAAGTAATAGTAGTAATTTAGTGTTAATATTTGAGTGGGCCCCGGGGCCCTCTGTAACGGAGAGGTTGGTCTAAACAAGGGCTGCCCATTATGTCGATGGCGGAGGGTGTGTATATTTAATAATACCACCTTAACATTTGACAACCAAACAATGACACAAGGCGAATCAGTAAAGAATCTGGGTATTATCTTCCACCCAACTCTCTCCTTTGAGTCACACATTAAGAGTGTTACTAAAACGGCCTTCTTTCATCTCCGTAATATCGCTAAAATTCGTTCTATTTTATCCACTAGCGACGCTGAGATCATTATTCATGCGTTCGTTACGTCTCGTCTCGACTACTGTAACGTATTATTTTGGGGTCTCCCTATGTCTAGCATTAAAAGATTACAGTTGGTACAAAATGCGGCTGCTAGACTTTTGACAAGAACAAGAAAGTTTGATCATATTACGCCTATACTGTATATACCTTTATATACATATATACATATATATATACCTATACTGGCTCACCTGCACTGGCTTCCTGTGCACTTAAGATGTGACTTTAAGGTTTTACTACTTACGTATAAAATACTACACGGTCTAGCTCCGTCCTATCTTGTCGATTGCATTGTACCATATGTCCCGGCAAGAAATCTGCGTTCAAAGAACTCCGGCTTATTAGTGATTCCCAGAGCCCAAAAAAAGTCTGCGGGCTATAGAGCGTTTTCTATTGGGGCTCCAGTACTATGGAATGCCCTCCCGGTAACAATTAGAGATGCTACCTCAGTAGAAGCATTTAAGTCCCATCTTAAAACTCATTTGTATACTCTAGCCTTTAAATAGCCCCCCTGTTAGACCAGTTGATCTGCCGTTTCTTTTCTTTTCTCCTCTGCTCCCCTTTTCCTTGAGGGGGGGGGGGGCACAGGCCCGGTGGCCATGGATGAAGTGCTGGCTGTCCAGAGTCGGGACCCGGGGTGGACCGCTCGCCTGTGCATCGACTGGGAACATCTCTGCGCTGCTGACCCGTCTCCGCTCGGGATGGTGTCCTGCTGGCCCCACTATGGACTGGACTCTTACTATTATGTTGGATCCACTATGGACTGGACTCTTACTATTATGTTGGATCCACTATGGACTGGACTCTCACAATATTATGTCAGACCCACTCGACATCCATTGCTTTCGGTCTCCCCTAGAGGGGGGGGGGGGGTTACCCACATATGCGGTCCTCTCCAAGGTTTCTCATAGTCATTCACATCGACGTCCCACTGGGGTGAGTTTTTCCTTGCCCTTATGTGGGCTTTGTACCGAGGATGTCGTTGTGGCTTGTGCAGCCCTTTGAGACACTTGTGATTTAGGGCTATATAAATAAAGATTGATTGATTGATTGATAAAGTACTGTATGATTAGTACTTATTTTATTATTATTATATTATTTTATTACTTATTTTTTTCAGCCTGACCTCGGCCTAACACATGGTTTTATATCGTTTGACAAGGGCGTAAACTGTAAGTAAGTTCGGTATAGTTATTGAATACTATTAAAGAGTAATAGTAGTAATTTAGTGTTAATATTTGAGTGGATCTAAACAAGGGCTGCCCATTATGTCGATGGCGGAGGGTGTGTCATTAAAAAAAAATAGTCCTAAATCAATATTTGGTCACTTGATTGACATTCGCGGCACCCGAGGGTCTTGTGAGATGACGCCGGCTGCTGGCAGATCATTATTAAGAAAAAACGACCGACAGGAAGGCGAGAAACACTTTTTTATTTCGACGTCAAAACTCTTAAAGTTCCTTGTCTTCACAATAAAAGCGCCACTCCATCCTGCCTGCACTAACAAAATAAGAGTCTCAGAAAGGAGTATATGGACAAATAAGATGGCACAAAGCAAGCACTTTCATGTGGTATTGGACAGAAAGGACTTTTTTTTTTCTCCTCCATTTGAAAATGTGGACGTTATCATCACTACTGTCTGATTCCAATCAATGCAAGTCATCACAATCAACTTATATTCTTGTCTTCATGAAAGAAAGGGATGTTAAACATGCTTGTATTATCATTAAACACCTTTCACTTGTTAACAAAAACCTCTCTTTCATAAATAAATCAATATAAATGATATATATATGAATGAGGTAGATCCCCTCCACTTGGTCATTTAAAAAGTAGCTCACCTGCAGAAAAAGTGCTTTAGATCAAAAGTTCATCTTCAATTTAATTGCATTCTTGCACATTGCAGCAGTAAGACAATAAATAACAGAATTTAAATAGTAACTCAACAATTTCGGTGTATTTATTCCGTCGCACATTGTTGCTATTAAATAGTCAAACACAAGCACCTTCCAAAAGTACACAATAGTCTAAAAGAAGCAAAAAAGTGTTTTTAGAGGCGCCCTCCTGAATAAATATTGTTGAAGAGTGAAGTTTTAGGTTGGAAAAAATAAAAGTTTTTCCCGTCTTTCCTCCACACGGACAGAGTGTCTCGCCCGCGGGGGGGGCGGAGGCTAAACGTCGATGGCGACTCCGTGCTTGGTGGAGATGACGTCCCTGGTGCCCGTCAGGTACATGAGCACCGAGCACAGGTGAGGGAGCGTCGCCGTGGTGCTGACGTAGAGCCAGTAGGGGAGCGGCGCCGTGTTGCCCAGAGGCCACACCCACAGGCCGTGGCGCACGGCGTCCCGGACGTGGTGCGTGGCCATGGCGATGAAGAGCATCCAGGGCAGGGAGCACCAGGCGTCCTTCAGGCGTCCCAGCCACATGAGGAGGCGCAGGGAGAGGCAGAGGGCGGGGATGAGGGAGGAGCAGTGGAGGGGAGGACGCTGAGGGAGGGACACGGCGGCCTGGAGGAGGAAACAAAAAGCCTTATTTTAAAACCTCTAAAGGCTTAGTGGCCACATGCGTGGACAGCACCTTTTAGCTCGTATTTCCAAAATGGTGTACACTACTGAATTGGGGTCTTATGGCCACTTATGTGGACACTTATACTGCCATCTGGTGGTGTCTATTCAATTATTTACCATTTACTAGTGATGGGTTGATGAGGCGTCATGAAGCGTTTCGACACATTGCAAAACTGTATTGATACTGTGTCGATACTGTGTCACTAAATACTGACATCTGCTGGACATTAAAAATCCCTACAGGCAACCTATGGACCGACTCAACTGACACTGATTGTATGCCCTAGTACAGGGGTCACCAACCTTTTTGAAACCAAAAACTACTTCTTGGGTACTGATTAATGCGAAGGGCTACCAGTTTGATACACACTTAGATAAATAAATATATTGTCATTTGTAAGTTACACGTAAGTGTGATTTAAACAAGAATAGCTAAATAAATAAATGTATATAGATATATAAAAAAATGGGTATTTCTGTCTGTCTTTCCGTCGTACATTTTTTTTTCCTTTTACGGAAGTTTTTTTATAGAGAATAAATGATGAAAAAAACACTTAATTGAACGGTTTAAAAGAGGAGAAAACACGAAAAAAATTAAAATAAAATTTTGAAACATAGTTTATCTTCAATTTCGACTCTTTAAAATTCAAAATTCAACCGACAAAAAGAAGAGAAAAACTAGCTAATTTGAATCTTTTTGGAAAAAAATAAAAAAAGAATTTATGGAACATCATTAGTAATTTTTCCTGATTAAGATACATTTTAGAATTTTGATGACATGTTTTAAATTGGTTAAGATCCAATCTGCACTTTGTTAGAATATTTAACAAATTGGACCAAGCTATATTTCTAACAAAGACAAATCAGTATTTCTTCTAGATTTTCCAGAACAAAATTTTTAAAAGAAATTCAAAATACTTTGAAATAAGATTTAAATTTGATTCTACAGGTTTTCTAGATTTGCCAGAATAATTGTTTTGAATTTTAATCATAGTAAGTTTGAAGAAATATTTCACAAATATTCTTCGTCGAAAAAACAGAAGCTAAAATATTTATTATTCTTTACAATAAAAAAAAAAAAAATTACATTGACTTAAATTGTCAGGAAAGAAGAGGAAGAAATTTAAAAGGTAAAAAGGTATATTTGTTTCAAAATCCTAAAATCATTTTTAAGGTTGTATTTTTTCTCTAAAATTGTAGTTCTAAAAGTAATAAGAAGCAAAGTAAAAAAATAAATGAATTTATTTAAACAAGTGAAGACCCATCCATCCATCCATTTCTACCGCTTATTCCAAGTGAAGACCAAGTCTTTAAAATATTTTCTTGGATTTTCAAATTCTATTTGAGTTTTGTCTCTTTTAGAATTAAAAATGTCGAGCAAAGCGAGACCAGCTTGCTAGTAAATAAATAAAATCTAAAAAATAGAGGCAGCTCACTGGTAAGTGCTGCTCTTTGAGCTACTTTTAGAACAGGCAAGCGGGCGACTCATCTAGTCCTTACGGGCTACCTGGTGCCCGCGGGCACCGCGTTGGTGACCCCTGCCCTAGTATATACAATAATATAAACCAAGTCATTGTATTTCATTTAGGATTATTTCATATCTTCATTTAAATAAAAATATATTTTAATCTTTTTTAGATACAGTCAATAAATAATGTGAACATGTATCATAACATGGAAATCTAAGAGAACGTGTTGTGGATGATTGTGGACTGGGAATTTTTTTAATTTTATTTTTTTTACACATTTTTATAAAAAAAAAAAAAAAAAGTTTTTCCGACGTATTACATTTTAGACGATTTCTCTTCTTAGTTATTATTTCTCCGGCTGTAGAAAAGAGCCGCTCACAGGGCACAGAGGAGGCGACACAGTTGGCGTATCGGTCACGTGACCAAAACAGCTCATGATCGGTCACGTGACTTTCCAAAAGCGGTACGCGCACCGACACAGGGTTTCGCTCTATGAGCTCGACGCATGCGCCGATGCATCGGTGTTGCCGGACCCATCACTAATTAATGTGATCGTGTTGAAGGCACCTTGAGTGACAGCGAGCCGGCCATGTAGAAGTGGTCCAGGTCGATGACGGAGGCCAGGAGGCCGGCCAGCAGCATCTCGTAGACGTCGCTCTTCTTCCTCAGCCCGATGACCACGGCCCAGGACCACAGGCCCACCAGCGCGTGCGTGGCGTTGTCCAGGAGGGCGCGCGGCCACAGGTGGTGCTGCACCAGCGGCAGCTGGAGGGCGTGGTCGGCCACCACGCAGAAGGCGCCCAGGCCCGCGGACGCCAGCAGGGAGGCGGAGCTGAAGGTCTGCAGGAGGGCTTGCGCTCGCTCCGTCTCCACCGCCAGGTTGAGAGCCACGGGGGCGCCCTCGCCCAGCAGGGGGGAGGAGTCCAGTTTGGAGTAAAATCCTTGCATGGTGTTGATGGATCAGTGGGGTGGAGGAGGGTCAGCAGGACTCAGCTTGACTGCACACACACACAACACTTTATTCTTCAAAGCTAAGAAACTATTATTTGGCTTTTTACAATACAATCCACTTGGATTATTTTGCACATTTAAAAAAAAAACAACAGAAGTTTCACAAAGTGCCGCACAGAAGTGAAGACAAACATACTAGGAGAGTCAGTCATATCAAACTATAAAAGAGTAAATACATAAAACACATCAGAGAAAATAAAATAGACTAAAATTATAAACTTATCACTTTCCTCTGGCACTGTTCCACTAGCATTCAAAAAAGCAGTTATTCATCTTCTGCTCAAAAGACCTAACCTCGATCCTGACCTCATGGTAAACTACCGACCGGTGTCCCACCTTCCGTTTATCTCAAAAAAATTGTCGCACAGCAGCTAAATGAACACTTAGTGTCTAACAATCTCTGTGAACCTTTTCAATCCGGTTTCAGGGCAAATCACTCTACGGAGACAGCCCTCGCAAAAATGACTAATGATCTACTGCTAACGATGGATTCTGATGCGTCATCTATGTTGCTGCTTCTTGATCTTAGCGCTGCTTTCCATACCGTCGATCATAATATTTTATTAGAGTGTATCAAAACACGTATTGGTATGTCAGACTTAGCCTTGTCGTGGTTTAACTCTTATCTTACTGACAGGATGCAATGCGTCTCCCATAACAATGTGACCTCGGACTATGTTAAGGTAACGTTCGGAGTCCCCCAGGGTTCGGTTCTTGGCCCTGCACTCTTTAGTATTTACATGCTGCCGCTAGGCGACATCATACGCAAATACGGTGTTAGCTTTCATTGTTATGCTGATGACAGCCAACTCTACATGCCCCTAAAGCTGACCAACACGCCGGATTGTAGTCAGCTGGAGGCGTGTCTTAATGAAATTAAACAATGGATGTCCGCTAACTTCTTGCAACTCAACGCCAAGAAAACGGAAATGCTGATTATCGGTCCTGCTAAACACCGACATTTATTTAAAAATACCACCTTAACATTTGACAACCAAACAATTACACAAGGCGAATCAGTAAAGAATCTGGGTATTATCTTCCACCCAACTCTCTCGTTTGAGTCACACATTAAGAGTGTTACTAAAACGGCCTTCTTTCATCTCCGTAATATCGCTAAAATTCGTTCCATTTTATCCACTAGCGACGCTGAGATCATTATTCATGCGTTCGTTACGTCTCGTCTCGACTACTGTAACGTATTATTTTCGGGTCTCCCTATGTCTAGCATTAAAAGACTACAATTGGTACAAAATGCGGCTGCTAGACTTTTGACAAGAACAAGAAAGTTTGATCATATTACGCCTATACTGTATATACCTTTATATACATATATACATATATATATACCTATACTGGCTCATCTGCACTGGCTTCCTGTGCACTTAAGATGTGACTTTAAGGTTTTACTACTTACGTATAAAATACTACACGGTCTAGCTCCGTCCTATCTTGTCGATTGCATTGTACCATATGTCCCGGCAAGAAATCTGCGTTCAAAGAACTCCGGCTTATTAGTGATTCCCAGAGCCCAAAAAAAGTCTGCGGACTATAGAGCGTTTTCTATTGGGGCTCCAGTACTATGGAATGCCCTCCCGGTAACAATTAGAGATGCTACCTCAGTAGAAGCATTTAAGTCCCATCTTAAAACTCATTTGTATACTCTAGCCTTTGAATAGACCCCTCTTTTTTTTTCTTTTTTTTTTTTTAGACCAGTTGATCTGCCGTTTGTTTTCTTCTCTCCTCTGCTTCCCCCTACCCCCTTGTGGAAGGGGAGACACTCAGGTCCGGTGGCCATAGATGGGGTGCTGGCTGTCCGAGGTCGGGACCCGGGGTGGACCACTCGCCTGTATATTGGTTGGGAACATCTCTGCGCTGCTGACCCGTCTCCGCTCGGGATGGTTTCCTGCTGACCCCACTGTGGACTGGACTCTTACTGTTATGCTGGATCCACTATGGACTGGATTCTCACAATATTATGTTAGACCCACTCGACATCCATTGCATTCGGTCTCCCTAGAGGGGGGGGGGTTACCCACATATGCGGTCCTCTCCAAGGTTTCTCATAGTCATTCACATCGACGTCCCACTGGGGTGAGTTTTTCCTTGCCCTTATGTGGGCTCTGTACCGAGGATGTCGTTGTGGCTTGTGCAGCCCTTTGAGACACTTGTGATTTAGGGCTATATAAATAAACATTGATTGATTGATTGATTGATAAAATCACACAATTCATGCTAAAAATATTTAGGTTTAGATTGAACTTTTAGCACACATATTTAGATTCAAGGTTTAAATTTACCATTTAGGTCTAGATTCAACATTTATATTAAGATTTAACATAGATTTACCTTTAGTGCTCACATTTAGATATA